>NW_005871507.1:610932-713001 GCF_000147115.1 Myotis lucifugus
GACTCCTTAGAGGTTCTGGGGTGGAGTGGGGGTGTGGGGGGGATTCATTTGAACAACGGATTTTGGAAGCCAATGGAATTTGGTCGCCCTTAGGAGGGAAGGCATGTCATGTGCTTAAAGATGTTCTCACAAGTACAGGCAGGTCCCTGCGAGGGGCGCGCGAAGCCATCTGAGTTCCTCCCGGGTGATGTCAAGCGGACAGATCTTTTCCAGAATCGGCGATCTGGCCACGAAAGCCCTGGCAGTGTTTTACGGGACATCGGCCTTCGCAAGTGGGGAGGTGTTGTCAGCGTGGGAAGCGTCTCCCAGACTTTAGATGGGGCCGCGGTGGCAAACAGCATTTTAATAAGCGACGCTCCCAATGCAGGCACTTTCATTGCAAGTGGGGGCAAAGGTGTGGTTCGGCCAGGCAGGAGCCACGGCCAGAGCGTGTTCTAAAGACGCTTGTTTTCCGTGTGTGCTTTTCATTGCATGTCGTGGATCCTTTTCGAGGCTCCTGAGGGACCAGGAATCCGAAAGAAAATGCTGGGCGACCAGAAGTCACGATACCTGTTTTACATCTGGGGGTTCCCAGCTCCCCTCCCCTCCCCCCAACCCCCACTTCCTAGAGCTGTTTGGTCGTCCTGGCGTTGAGAAAAGAGCACGTGGCTCGTGCTCCGGCGCCGACCCGAAAACTATTTGAAGTGAAAGCACGTTGCCAGCTTCCACTTTCTTCACAGCATCCTTTTCCGCTTCTACTTTCTCTTTGAAGAAAAAAAATCCCGACCTAAGAAAACTTGATCCGGGTGCAGCAAGCTGGCCCCAGCTCTTTCTTCCTGTGCTGCCCGAGACAGAGGGACGAGGGCAGGCTGCAGGGCCTCGGGGATTCCAGGGTGGAGGTGCCAAGAGGGGGCCAGGCCATGGGGCCTCCCTGGGGGAACATTCCATAGCTCCCTTCCCCTTGATGCTGCCGTCGGACGGGGCTCATGGGCTCTATTCCGGGTGACAGAGGCCGGTGGCTGGCATTTTACCTGCGAGCAGCCCTGGGAGGCCGAGAGCAGCTTGCGTTATGGCAGCCGCGGGAGGGCATGGGAATTGGAGGCCTCCTGGCAAGGGCAGCAGAAAGCCATGTGGTGAGGGCCGCGGGCCGGGCCTGTAGGAAGGAGCGCACAGCTTCCCTCCGCCCGGGCGGCTTCCTGCCCCTCCCGCCCTCCACGCAGAGGCTGTCTGGACTCCACGCGGGAGCAAACGCCGCATCAATTACTTGAAAGGAAGCCGACCCTATTCCCGAAGGTTTGGCAGCAGAACTGGTCATTGTTGAGAAAGGGGAAGGAAAAAAAAAGGTGCATATACGCCTCTCGCTCCCCTCGTTTCAAAGGCCTCTGGGGTTGGTGACTGTGGCTTTTTACAAACAAAACAAAACACCGAAACAGAATTCTCAGGGACTCTCCTTAGCCCCTCAATAAACTCAGCCTTAAGGGCTTGCAACTTCATCCTTCGATCCTCACTCCCAGATGGATGCAGGCTGCAGCCGAGACGGACCCTCCTGACCCCCAGGAGCTCCTTTGCAATCGCCAGGAAGGCAGGCGAGGAGCTTCCTGGCTGACGTTCAGTCCTCGCGGATGCATGGCCTTCCTGTCGGGCTGTGATTAATTCGGGGCCACTTCAGTTTTGCTAACTTTCATCCCTAATGGGCGCGCTGACGTTTTTATTTGAGCCTCCTCTGCGCCGTCCAAAACAACCTCCGCGGGCAACAGAAACCGCCGCCTAATTGCCAGCGAGCAGCTGTTCCCTCTCCTCCGTCCGCAGCCCGGTTCCCGACCGACGGTTTGGAGCTGGGAGCCCGTGGAAAAGCACGGGCCAACGACAGCGGCGTGTCAGGTGGAGTGATTGAATGGCTCCCTTGTTCCCCACGGGCTGTGTCTAAGCTGGAATCGGGGCCAAACAAAGCCCTTCGCATCTAAATATAGCGTTGGTTTGGCCCTGGGCCCTCACTGTCTTGTTTGCCATTCTTCCCAGCCCTAAAACAAATACAGGGGAGCTCCGCTTCTTTTTTTTTTTTTAACCCAGATTTGCATATTCCTTGGGTCAGACTGTATCCTGGAAATGGAAGTTCATGCACAATTAATCTGATTTTCTGGTTAATTGCAGGCTAGCCAGAAAACTGCTCTGAAAAGTCCCTCCTACCCCCAGAGGCCGCTGAGACAGTGTTCAGACACTTTCTTACGAGCAGGAACTCGGGACGGAGAGGGGAACAGGCATCTGGGTGCACAGGTCCCCATGGGGTCAAAGGTGGCGTCTGTGGGCGCGGCCCAGGCACCCTGACTTCCATTTTCTGCGCCGCCCACTCCGGTTCTGAACCATTTTTGTACTTGTGTTCCCTGCCAGCGGGTTTTTTAAAGTTGTTTTCTTGATGACAGGGGCACCAGCAGGCCTTCAGGGTCCCATGCGGGCCATTGCCCTATAGGCCTGGAGGTCCCGGAGCCTGGGTGTGAAGGGTGACTCTGTGGGAGCCTTGCTTTCCTGTCATCTGCTCCTCTCCCAGTGTGGCCTGAGCTCAGCGGTTCTAATCCCGGCCGGTTTGGCTTGGTGGATAGAGCACTGGCCTGCAGATCAGAGGGTCCTGGGTTCGATTCCGGTCAAGGGTTGGTACCTTCGTTACAGGCTCTTCCCTGGCCCAGGCCCTGGTGAGGGCATGTGCAGGAGGCAACTAATCGATGTGTCTCTCTCACATCGATGTTTCTCTCTGTCTTTCCCTCTTTCTTCTACTCTCTCTAAAAATCAATGGAAAAATATCCTCGGGTGAGGATTAACAACAACAACAACATGGTTCCAGATTTTGGAACCCAGATAGCTGAGGTCCTGTTCTCCAGTCTTGTGTTGCAGTGCATTGTAAGGACAGCCCTTCCCAAGTGTTGGCAGAACGGAGGCAAAAAGAAAAAAGGAAAATAAAAAGAAAGGGGAGAACAACCACTCGTTTAAAACGATTTCTCTATTTTTTTTTCTTATTATAAAAATCTGATAACTTCAAACGATACAGAAAAGTAAAAGACAGTGAAAAAGTCTGCTCACGTCTTGTAGAAATAAGTACTTTACATGGAAAAAAAATAATGTTGGGCCCAGGCCATGGGGAGGGGGCGTGGCCCTGGTCTAGATGTGGTTACAGGCCAGGCTCCTCCATCCAGGCCTCGCCCTCCCACCTGCTTCCCCTGCCTTCCAAGCATCACAGAACCCCTGCCAGCTGCCCGCTCCCCTGGAAGGCCCGGGCGGGAGCGGTGCTATTCAGGGACATGCACGGATCACGACAACCCGATGCTGCTCCGGGCCCCAGAGTGCTATCTTTGGATCAGGTTGGACACCAGAAACCTGCTCGTTTCTGCCGTGTTTATTCAGCCCGGGTAAGGCGTTACACAGCATTCAACCGTTGGCCCGCGTCACTGCCCTGCCTGGATGTGGCCTTGGATCCTGCCCGCAGCAGGGCTCTGTGCACCCACCCCCAGGCAGCTGGCGTGGGCACTCGGCAGGTGCCCATTCGCCCCACTCTTCTGGCCCCAACTCTGGGGATTTTGCAACTGCTTTTGCTCTCACGTTGACATTGAACTTCTGTTCTCGTTGCCCCCTTCTGAAAGCCCTGGGTGTAAAGTTTATTTTAGAAATGAAGCATCTGGAAAAACGTCCTGACTGCACGCTTGAGGGAAGCGAGGCTTTGTCATTGGTCGTCATTCCCCTTTCACTCTTGCTACCGGGAGGCTCCGAGTCCCATCTCCAAGTTCAATGATAGCAAACACTGTGAGCCTTATGATTGCCCTACTGGCCGTCTCCTTATATTCTTGTCCAGAGTTCTTTGTTTCCATTATGTGTGTGCTGGGTTGTGATCTTCCTCATACCCAAGAGGCCAAGGCCAAAATAAATAAATACACAAATTATAAAACCGTGCCGCCAACCTAGTGTCTTAGGAGCCCAGGCCTCAGTCTGAGAGCTTTCTGTTCTCCTTCTTGCTGAAAAACATGCATGCCTTTCGCTCTACCTGAGAAGAGAGGCCGGCTGCCAGAACCGTGTAAGTTGAGCTGGAGCAGAGACACAAAGCTGAGTGGATGGCCTGGGTGGAGGAGGTCTTTACTTTCCGTCTTTGGAGAATGTCGCTGTGGCCCCTTTTACAGAGAAGCGAGGGCAGACACGAAGGAGGACTCGGCTCCTGGGCCTCCAGCGTGGGTCTGAGTGACGGGTCCCCGCCGTGTCCTGCCTCCAGACCCCCTTGGTTTGTCATATGGTGCAACCTTGTGCCTTTCCAAGTGCCTCTGCGCTCCCTGGTCATGCCAAAGGCTGCTGGGAGCGCGCTGAAGTGCTACTTTGTTCAGCAACCAGAATCGTTACGACTTTGGGAAAGCACGAACGCTCTGACCGAAGGCCGGGAAGGTACTTGGCTTCCCCACCCACCCACCCAATATGGAGAGGCCATCTGAATAGACAACATTAGGAAAGCATACCCAGCATCGTTGCTTGAAATTCACAGCTGTCAACATCAACTATTGGGTGTGAGAGAAAGAATGCATGAAACGGGGGGGTTAACAAAATAGCTGCCTGCAGATGGGAGGGTTCTGGGCGTCTGGGACCCGCTGGCATTGTCTGCTGGGTCTGAGGAGGCTCATTTGCATTTCAGGACAAAGGTTCCCTATCAGAGACCCTTTCTCTCCCTCCTCCTCCTCCTCCTCCTCCTCCATCTCCTCCTCCTCCTCTTCCTCCTCCTTCTCCCGGAGAGGTGCTGGCCATCGGCAGTGAAGACCCCAGCCTCTGGCCTCCAGCCTCCCCTCAGAAACCTCCAGGAAGGAACACAGATCTGTTGTTTTAACACAACGTGGGCACAAAGTGGTGTTTTCACGGCGGAGGAAGCCGGGGGAAGCCGAAAGAATGGGGCCTTTTATTTGCAGGGGACACTCCAAGGAATCGGGTTGAACGGGAGGCCGGCGTTTGTGAATCAGGTTAAGAGAAAGTGCAGCCTGTGGCCTGGGAGCTCAGCTCTGAGTGCCCCGCTGTCAGCGTGCAGCACTTTGCATGGGAGGCCTAAGGGGGCTGTTGATGACACTGTTAGCCTACTTCCCCGTCATAGAACAAGTTCGCCCCCTTCCCCTACACACACACACACACACACACACACACACACACACACACACTTCCTACCGCCTGGGAGAGAAGACTATTTTTTTTTTCCAATTTAATAAACAGGACTGACAGCAGAAAATGCAGATTTGTTCTTTTTCCTATTGGGCCTGTATATTTGCGCCCAGGACCCACGCGTGCGTTCCCTTGTGGGTGCTGACACCGCAGCCCCTTAGCAAGTGCGTCCAGTCCGCAGATTCTGAAGCCGTGTCTTAGGGTTCCTGTGAGAAGCAGCCGGGATGTGGCCCCAAGAAATGTCTAAAAAATGCACTGAGACCAAGGCCGATGCCGGCGCCGTGTCTGACGTGAAACGCCGGGGCAGAAGCGGTCTTTCAGTGGCAAAGGCCAGGGCGGCCTTGGAGGCCGGCATTCGGGACTCGGGGGCTCCAATCGCCGGGCTAGTTCCTGAGGGGGTGACTCTGGGAGTGCTTCCGTTCCTTACCCTTGCCCTTGAACCCAGAAACCTTTGGGCTTGGAATTCGGTGTCACCCACTGGGCGGCTGTTCCACCCTGGGCCCAAGTGACAAAGATCGTGAGAACTGGGACCAGCACCCTGACCTGCCTGGCACAGTGTGTGTGTGGGGCGGTGAGGGGTGGGGGAGGCAGCCCGGGCTATCTGCCACCTTTCCTGTCCCTCCCCCGTCCCAGTGTCCCCAGAAGAAAGGGTACCAGTCCGCCTTTCCTGCGCAGATGGGGGAACAGCACAGGGAAGAGGACTTAACTGAGGCCCGGGGCACCCAGAGGACACGGATTTCTGAGGCCGTGGCATGAGGCGCCGTGAGTCTGGGGGTGGTGGCTGCCCAGCCTGCTCCCGAGAGTGGCCCCATGATGTCACCCAGGGCCTTGCCCGCAGCCCTTTAAATCAGGGGCTCCCCCGCCATGGTTTCTAATGGCCTTACCCCCAGGCCTGAGGGGCAGGGGAAAGCATTTTTCTCTTTTAAGCACCAAAGAAACCCTCCTGTGTAAGTAGCAGAGAGAGAGGAAAAGTAAATCTCCCAGAGCCTACATAATCTCCCCGGGTCTGCTCTGCCCGCTCCCCTGGCCTGCAGAGCTAGGCCTCCGGACGGTCCAGGACAGGATGGTTTGTGGGAGCCTGAGAATGTCCCCCTTCATTTGGGGAGAGCATGCTGGGGGGCGGGGGCGGGGGCTCCCGGTGGCATCTTCAGAACTCCGCCTGCACTTGCCTCTGACTGCTGTGGGCGGCCCCGGCCAGCTGGGCAGCGGTAGACTGGTCTTGCCTGTGCCCAGGCCTTGTGCCACACGGTCATATACCTGCGTCCAAATGAGAGGGCAGATGAGGTCATGGGGGCGCAAGAGCCTTATAAACGCTAAAGCGCGGGACAAATGGCGCCTGTTTTCATCCTCGGCCGATGGCACAGGCCCTCTCCTGCCAAGGAGACTGTGAACTTTTTTATTTTTGTCTGTGTTTTCTCATTGTTAACACATATCTATTGAGTGCCTACCGCTGACCAGGCACTTTAAAAGCCTAAGTCGGCGCATGCCACTCCCCTCGTCCCATGCAGAACAGCCTTCATCAAAGCTTCTCGTGGTCAGCAAGGTGGCCCGGGACCTGGCCCCATGACCTGGCCCCGCAGCCTTTCCCTCTTCGCCTCCCTCGATTGACCCCTTTCCCAGCTGCCCTGGCTGGTGCCCTCCTGGCTGCGCCTCAAACACACCCACATTATTTTGACCTGAAAGCCTTTGGATATGCAGTTACACCTGCCTGGAGGACACTCACCTGCTCAGGTCTCTGTTCAACTGTCGCTTCCTCCAGGGGTCATGCATGGCCACACTCTCCATGCCTTCCCCGTCCCTGGCGTGCTCTGCCTCCTACCTTGCTCTCAGGTTCTTTGTAGCTCTCATCATAGGATGAAATGGTCGGAGTGAGTGCGTGAGTGTGTGTGTGTGTGTGTGCATCGCTTGTTTTCCCTACTAGAATACATGCGCTCTCTGAGGTGTATCTTGCCCAGGGCTGTATGCCCAAGGTACCCAGCACATAGGAGGTGCTCCACAAACATGTGTGGGATGAATGCAACCCACCAGGGACGCAAAGATGAAAAGAAATCAAGGGGCTGACGGTCCTGCCCTTCATCTGTTGGGATTGGGTTTAGACGGGAAGCAAGAGTAATCAGCAACTCGATGTTTTCTTTGTGACTTAGTATGAAAGACTCCAGTTCTTTTTTCAGATGAGACCCTCATCCACATGAGATTGAGGATCTGGTGTCCAAGGTGCCTTGGATCCAGGAGTTTGGGTGTGAGAAAAAGAAGGACCCAGCTCAGAGACTTCAGCACCCAAGATGAGCCAATTGTACTCTTTGAACCCTAATCCAAGGGTGGCCAACAGCCATTAGCCTGGCCAGCCGTGGCCTTATCCTGGGGGTTTCCCACCTGACACGGGAGAGAGAAAAAAGGTTTTCCTCCCCAGTCAAAGCGGTGAGAACGGGAGGCCAGGGACAGCCATTAGCGAGAAAGTTCTAACTTCAACAACCACGGAAGAGAGATGCGGGGATGAGAGATGGTGATGGAGATAGAGAGAGACTCTGCGCCTTGTTTCATTTCCATGTCCCCTTTCCCTAAAGATCTGTGCCATGCGATCCCCCTTTCTGCCTAAACTGGCTCAGGCTGGGTTTATTTACTTACTTTTATTATCAACCACAAGTGCCCTGACTATATTTTAAACTACTTATTTCATTATTATAAGCACACACATTTAGTTTAAAAATGCAAACACTCCTGGAGATAATAGCATGAGAATTGGTCTTCCTCCCTGTACCCCCCCCCCCGCCCAGCTGCCTCCCCCCGCCCCCCCCAGTCTCCTTCCCCAGAGGTAACCAGCAACCACTTGTTAAACTGATTACCCTTCAGACTGTCATTTGACCAACTTCTGGCAAGCATTTTGAAAAGCAGCAGAAAATCCTTTGTAATTTTGATTTATCTGATTGTAATATATATTACTCCTGGAGATTTCCAAACAATGGGTTATTCAACCATTTATTTCAGTCAGCTTTGTCGGCATTAGTAAATGTTTTGACATGAGCCATTTATTTCGGAGATGAATGATTCATCGGGGTATTTCTCAACAACATAAAATAATACCCTGGGTGAGGGCAGGGCCGGCTTCTTGGCAGGGGCCGAGCTATTCCTTCTCACATTCCTCATGCCGCGTATTGTGCTCTGCGCGGAGAGTGGGCGCCGTGTGTGTGTGGAACGGGTGAGGAATCCGGTGAGCGGAAGCTGGGACAGCAGGGGCGAGAAAGAAGCTTTGTGGAGCGCTTCCCACGCACCGCGGCCCTGGCAGGCTCCGTGGCTGTGAGTGGTCACCGTCACCCCAAGCGGCTCTACTTCCGGCCCCTTCTCCTGCTCATTCTTTTGCTTTTCTTTCCGTGATGTGGCGGCTGCACGCCTCGCCAACGAGTGCATTTCGCCTGGGTTAACCGTGTTGGTTTCTGTTGCTTGCAACTCAAGAACCCTGAGAGAGGAACTGGGGTATCCAAAACAGGGTGAGCAGCCCTGGCCGGTTTGGCTTAATGGATAGAGCATTGGCCTGGGGACTGAAGGGTCCTACATTCAGTTCCGGTCAAGGGCACAGGCCCAGGTTGTGGGCTTGATCCCCAGTGTGTGTGTGTGGGGGGAGGGGGGGGAAATGCAGGTGGCAGCCAACCCATGATTCTCTCTCATCATTGATGTTTCTATCGTTCCCTCTCCCTTCCTCTCTGAAATCAATAAAAATATATTTAATAAAAAATAAAAGTAGGGTAAGTGGCCTGGGCAGGAGAAACAGACATTATTACCCCATCACAAATGAGGAAAAGGAAGGTACGAGCCCCGTGACGCGCTTTGCTCCGGGCCACAGGGCTAGGGAGTGGCCGGACAGGAATGCGCTCGGGTCTGTCCAGGTACAACAGCGTGGCCCCTCCCACCACCCAGCAGCCAGGTGCCAAGATTCCGGCAAGGGAGCAACTCACTTCTAGAGACGGAAGAGCGTGACTGAGCTTGCCTGGGTCTCACCCAGAAGTCGGTCTGCGTTTGTTTTGAGGAAGAGGGCCGCTTCCAGAAGTCTGCACATTTTATCCTGGGAGAATTTTCCAGATCCTGGTTGGTGCCATGGCATGCCTTAGACACGTAGAAGACAGTAGTTAGAAAGTCCTACGAGAGAACCTCAAGCGCCCTTCTCCTATGGGTCTTTCGTGTCTCCAGATGCTTCCCTTGGCCCCATTCACCACGTGATGAGAGAGGAAGAGGGACCTACTACACGACAAATATCGATCATGTGTATGTTTTCGTTGTAATTCTTTATCTTACACAGCGTTGCCAAGGGGTCCCGGGCACAGGCTCCAGCGCCAGGTTTCCCGGCCTTGAATACCAGCTCCGCCACTTGTCGTGCACCTTTGTGGTACGGGATGAATTGGTTCCTAGCTCCGTGCCTCTGTTTTCTCATCTGTAAAATGGGTATGATAACAAAGGCTCACGCCTCCTGGGATTGCTGGAAGGAGTAAACCGTTAACAAACGCAAAACACCCAGAACAGAGCCCGGCACCTGGTCGGTGCTGTGTTTGCCAGTCACATTCATTCTTCTTCATTTCCAATTTTAACGTTTAAATATTTTTCGATTAAACGTCAAGCTTTTGGGGAACCTGAGCAGATGAAATGCTCTTGAGTCCTGCAGGCACACATATGTGTGAATTTTGCCGTTCCGGACAGTAGCTCAGAGTCTGCGATTAAGGCATAGGTCTTAAAACACCAGATGACTGGTAGCAGTAGGCGTATAAGTAGAGTCCTGCTTCCTGGATAGTCTAATTATTCTTTCCTCTTTGACACGATTCCATGTTTAGCTGCGTAACATTAAGCAATACTCCTGCAGTTCGGGAAAGGGCAATTTGAAGAGACCAGACCCAGGGTTCTTCAAGCTGTGATGTATGGTTCAGTGAAAGTGTAAGTAGGTCAACTACCTCTAACAGAATTAGCTGAAATTATGCAAGCTATTACACTGGATATTACTATTTGAACATTTTGTATAAACCGCAGCTAATACACATTCGTCTTTATGGGGATGAATCAAGACTTAAAACTAATTCTGGCGAATTAAGAATGGCCTTTTCCAGGAATTAACTACCACAATTTGACTGCAGCTGTAAAAATTTTATTAGGCAATACATCTGACCTCAGATTGGAAATTTGTGTTGGAACCCGTTTAGGAAATAATTATCGCTGTGTTGTTAATTTTATATTTGCCTAATAAAACACAGCGGGAGCAACGGGGCTGGGTGAATGGAACAAAAGCAAGCCCTTGGACAGGCTCTTTCAGGAGCGCTTTCAACCTCGCTGGAACGCGGGCGAGGAATGTGTACGTCGGATGGATGCTGTTTGCTGCTGACGTGGTGGAATTAGTAGTTCCCGGCTACCAGACGGTGGGAGAGGAATGTGTGGATGTTGTTTATATCACTCTCACCGGGCAATGAGAAGTGCCACTGCGAGCGTGCCTTAAGCTGTTGGCTTTGGTAACGTTGAGCTTCCTCACGTACATATGACCTCAGGAAAACACACCTGTGCACACGTGCGCCCTGACCTTGACCCTCAGCCTGCCCACGTGTTCCTGTTTGGCCAGTTGGTATGGCGGAAAGTGTGAACAGGGAAAGACCAGCTTCTCTTGGAAGCAAAACCAGGTCTTTGTTGCCGGTGTCAGCATCGTTGGTCTCGTGGAGAGAGGGCTGATTATGTCATGCAGTTGTGTGAGTGGCTATGATGCTCCCTTATACTTGGATCACCGTCTATTACCTTCTGAAAGCATCTCGAAGACATAATATGAGGCTAGACACTGAGTCAGTAGCTACTTGCTAGTGGCCGCTGTGGACGGTGTCATTCAGTATTGGGGACACGGAGCGCCTTTGGGATGGGGTACCCCATAGCATGGATTCACACGGTGAGGAAGTGATTCCCTTCCCTGTCCTCTCACGACCCTTCAGGTTGTACCAACCAGGACACCTCAGTCTGGTGGTAGGATGTCTTTAACACCTTTCAAACTCTTACTCATCTTCATTTCTACCAACAGAGTGGGGAGAACTCGGGCACAGAGCCCTGGGGGGCAGTGGCAGGCGGCCGGAGCCCAATGATACGGAATGGTTTGCCTGCTTGTTTAGGGCTGTATTTGATTTAGGGGAAGGGAGCATGGTTTTTCATGGACGCTAGGGATTGAATGCCGACTCTAAAGCCAATTTAAGCATATAATCACTTGATTTTAAGGGAAACTGTTAGGTAAATATTAATACGCAGTCCCCGGACACGGCAAAATCCACAAGATTGTTGTAAGAGGCGTAGAGGGTCCGCTCAAAAGTTTGTAACTGGAGAGAGGTTAATGAGACCATTAGTCACATTAATTATGGTCCCTGGCACACGATTAGGGGAACCCCAAAGAGCTCACCATCTCTCAAGCTAGATCCGGAGGGAAAGGGAGGGTTCTGAGGATTGGAGACGGGTGACAGGAGGCCTGTGTGATGGAGGTAACTCTAAATGAAGACGAAGTTAGGAAGCTGCTCTATGGGATTCAGAAGCCACGGCACCTGGCCTGGCACCCAGGGGCTCTGTGAGGAGGCTCCTGATGCCTTTGTTTTATTCAATGGAACAAAGGGCTCAGGAGCAAGAAGTAGGTCAGAGTGTGAGCTTGGGGTCAGATCCTACAGAGTGGTGAGCACCAAGCCAAAGCGAGTGCACCAACCCGAGCACCGAGCTGAGACAGGGCTGATTTTCAGACGTTCCACCTTGCAGAGCCTTTCAGTGGCCCAGCTCCTAACTTCAGAGTGGACGTTACGGCCTCGTATTGACAGCACGCAGGCTCAGGCAGGTAAGATGTTGGCTATGGCAGGGTGTGGTGAAGGCCGAGGCAGAGGGGCCGTGGGAGCAGGAGAAAGACACCTCACTCCCGGTGGGTCAGAAGGGCTCCTGCGGGGAAGGGGTGCCCTGGGGGAGATGAAGGAAGGGCAGCTGTTGGCCCAGCAAAGGAAGGCAGAGAGAGCAGTGGGAGCAAAGGTCCTGAAGTGAGAGAGGGTGACCGCTGTGCTTCCTGCAAGGATGCACTTGTCTGGGCAATTTGGGTAGCAGGGCACAGAAAAGGCACTCAGCTAGTGCAGGTGAGAATATGGGGTGATTATAAGGACACTAGGGTGCTCTGGGATCCAGGGACAATGCAGCCGGGTTAGACTATCAGAGGCCAAACGGCCAATGCTGTTCATCTCTCGCCCACAGCTACATCACTTCTATCTCTGTGCTTTCTTGCCTCGTCCATTTCTGTCTATTGGTCTCTCTTCCTTGACTTCCATCTGACTCAGGGTAGCCACCAGCCCACAACGCTATGCGACCCGTCTGCACAGCCCTAACTAACTCAGCCTCTCAGCTCCCATGCCCAAGAGAGGACTGATCACCCCCCACCTTGATTTGGCAGAGTTCTTGGCACCAGACTATGCTACAGACTGTCTGGAGCAGCGGTCGCCAACCTTTCGGACCTCATGGACCACCAGTGCCCACGGACCACCGATGGCGACCGCTGCTCTAGAGAGTTGTTGTCTTTGGGTCAGAACCTGTGGTCCAATAAGAAGTGGCCAGGAGGGAGAGAAGATACATATTGATTTCAGAGAGGAAGGGAGAGAGAGATGAAAAATCAATGATGAGAGAAAAATCATTGTTCGGCTGTCTCCTGCATGCCCCCTACTGGGGATCGGGCCCGAAACCCGGGCACATGCCTTGACTGGGAATCAAACTGTGACCTCGTGGTTCATAGGTTGACGCTCAACCACGGAGCCACACCAGACAGTCTGGAGCTATGGCTCTTAATGCCCAAATACCCAAAGGTTTCAGGATGCCCCAGTTGGAAGCTGTAGAGAAATCCAGGGATGAGTGGGTTGGTAATTTGAATGAAGACCGGGCCCTTGAATTGACAACGTGGTGACCTGGGACCACCACCCCCCCAATCCCACCCCAATCCCACCCCAATCCAGTCCAAGAGCAATGACCTCAGAGCCTCTTGCTTGATTGACATTCTTGACAAGACCCACCTACTCTGGACCTAGACCGTTCACTTCCTTTGGAACAGCAAAGAAAAAAAAATAATTTAATTAGGCATTTTTCTGCTAACCCTGTGGAGAGAACCAGGCGATAGGAATCTCTCCGTAAGCGCTCAGGGACGGAAAACGGTGGCAGAGAACAATGTGAGATTGAGAGAAAGTATCAAGTGCGACCCTCCGGTCAGAATGCTAATTCTTAGAATTTCGGTGTTTATCTTAATGGCGATGCTTTCTTCATTTTATTAAAAGTTTAAGCCTTTCTCTGATTAAAAATACACTAATATACTAAGGAAAAAAAATCCCCCCGCCCCCATTTTTAAAATTTATTTCCCAGGAGAGAAAATAAATTTCCATGAAATGAACTAAAGAACGAATAGACACTCATTTTCTGAATAACCATGTTTTCCTCTTGCAAAGAACTTGCTCTCAGGCAAGTACCCGTGTGTGCCTCTTGGGGTACGCGCTTGGGGGCGGCAAGACAACAGTCATTAAAAAATTAAACAATTAGAAGAGGGGAAAGTTTGTCATCCATTTTAATGTTCTGTTATGCGAATTAATATTTCTTTTTCTACTGCGCTGGCCTGCCATTTATCATGCAGGTGCAGGCCCTGCTTCCGCCCTGTGGATAATTAGTTTACATTACTCTACAGAAATGAATTGTCACTGGCGATCTCCAGTGCCTGCTAACAAATCACTTCTGTTGGGGGAATCATTGAGATTCTTCTCAGGCCTTAACTGGAGCAATATATGGCATTGTCCTTACATGTTCACTATCAGACTGATTGGTTTTTTAAAAATTAGATTCCGGGTCCAAGAAGGCTCTTCTTGTGACAAATCAACACTCTGTCCCCTTCTTTCACAAAAAGATTTATGTTCTGAAGTATAATTTTCTCTCTCTCTTTTTTAATATGCCTTTATTGATTTAAAAAAAAAATATATATATATATATATTTTTCAGAGAGGAAGGGAGAGGGAGAGAGAGATAGAAACATCAATGATGAGAGAGAATCATTGATTGGCTGCCTCCTGCACGCCCCACGCTGGGGATCGACCCTGAAACCCAGGCATGTGCCCTGACCAGGAATTGAGCCATGACCTCCTGGTTCATAGGTCAGAGGTCAACCACTGAGCCACGCCAGGCGGGCTCAAGGGATGGGAGCCTGGAGCCAACGGGTTCCTGGATGCAGGGTGGTCTGGTTTCCGTGTTCAGGGATGGGCACCAAGAGCCCCATCCGTGGCATCTCCGTGGGCCTTGGGGAGACACGGCCGCGGGAGAAACCGTTTCCTTGTCTGTGTCGGCCTCACCAGTTCTCCTGTTTGCTAAACGCAGACCCCCGCTAAAACCCAAGCAGGCGTGGGTGTGGGCTTGCTGTAGGGAGAGAAGGGGGAACCCCTGGAGGTCCCCCGGAGCATTACCTCACCTCCTTCAGGGCTTTGTTCAGTTGCACCTTCTTGGGGAGGCCTCCTTGGACCCCTTTCTAAAACACCCCTCTCTCGCTTCCCTGGTTTAATTTTCTCCCTGGTACGTGTCACCGTCAACGATTCCCTAGATTTAACCTGTGCCCCTTACCCAATAGCCTGCTCTCCCACTCGGACACCTGCTTCATGACATGAAATTCAGTCCATTTCGTGCATGACTGTCTCCCTAGCATCTCCCTCTAGGTGATCAATAAATATCTCTTCTTGAAAGACTCATGTCCCCTGGACTGAGGGACCAAAGCTTCGATTGGAGGAGGAGGGTACTGATGCTAAGAGGGGAAGCAGACAGGTGAACCCTGGTCCTTGGGAAGATCTGGAACCAGCAGAGATTCCTGCTGCTCAAAGTCCCATGACCCAGGGCCCCCCACCCCTGTGGCTAACCCCATTTCCCTCCCCAGGAGCGAGGGAGGCAGTGGCTTGGGGTGAGGCCTGGCTTCCCTCTGGGGGAGAGAGTCCAGGCTCAGGGTCCACATACCCGCCACACCCCAGCCTTTAGCCTTGTGATGGGTGACGTCAGCATCTGGGGACTGGCCTGGGACACTCCCCACGGGGCTTTCTGCAGGTTCCGGGCCGGGGGCCTCAGCTCCGAGCCACAGGGCATCTGCGGGGTGGGATGTGGGAGCCGTGGCCAGGATGCACCCGTCGGAAAGTGTTGCTCCGACCCCAGCTGTCCCCCCGCTAATCTCTGCCTCACACGGGCGAAGAGAGCCAAGCGGACTCCAACGAGGGCTCAGTTCACGCTCATTTCCTCCTCCCTTTGATCTCCCCACTTCCTAGTTCACTTCCTCCGACAATTTCCTCCTTCCATTCCCAGCACAAACAACTCTCACTGCGGCCCTGGGCCGGCTGGGATCTTTGTCCCAGACGCGGATTCCTCACTCCGCCACTCACCAGGGCACCACAGATGGACAGACGGACGGACAGATGTCCCAGTGAATCTCCGGGGAGGCTCTGCAGGGGCAGGGCTGGGGGCACCTCGCCAGCCTGGGTGCAGCCAGGGACATCAGTCAAGGCAGTCCTCCCCCGGGAGGTCCCACCGTTAGTCACCAGGAAGCGGGACTTTTCACGGTGAGCAGAGGTAGCTTTCCGCCCGTGGGTCCCTCGGGGCCGCTGGCGTGGCGATTTCGGCCATTGGTGTTTTTCTTTCCTAACTGAGCTCAGAGGTGAGAACCAAATATTCCGCTAAAAAAAAAAATAAAAAATAGAAGAAAGAAAGAAAAATCACGGTGCACAGTGTTCTAGAAACATCTGTGTTTCTATTTTGACGTCTGAGTCTCGGTGTGGAACGGTTCCCGCACTAATCATATTAGTAAACCTGGCAAGATGAAAAGAGTTATAAAGGCACACGCTCAGTGTTTCAACAGCCATTAAAATGTACACGGCGGCTCCCAGAATATTTAATAGGCTGCTATGATGACGGGACGGGAATGCATTCATCTCAGTCAAGTCGGGTTATTAAGATACACATGCTAAGTGATTTGTCCCGTGTTTACCCTGCGCTGGGAAAATGGTATCTGATTTTTGAAAGGAAAAAAAAAAAGGCAGAGCTGTTCTTTGTTGGAAGAAACGGGAGTCAGGGCCTTACCCACCCCAAGTTTCCCTGCCAGCTGAATCTCAAGCAAACTGCGTAGTCCCCTGGGACTCGGTTGTCCCTCCGAGAAATTCGGCGGGGGGCGGGGGGGGGGCGGGGGGGGCTTGCCTCAATGACAGGTCACCTTTCGTCCAGCCCTGACCTCTTTCAATGTGGCAGGTGGGGTAGAGTGGTGGTTAAGAGTGTGGGCTCTGGCATCCAACTGCCACCATTCAACCCTGCCTCTACCTCTCAGTTTCCCCATCTGTAAAATGGGCGTAAAGACAGAAAGGGAAGTAATCTACCCAGTGAGTGGTCACAAAATGCTGGTTCACTTGGGAGCTTAATGGAATGCCTCCCGGGCACTTGGATGCGTGGATTTCATTCTTGAAGTGAAGAATATGTTTCACTTTAGATACATTATTTAACTTAACCCTCAGCACAAACTTGCAAGGTGGATGAGGTTAACCTTGATTTGCAGATAAGAAGCTGACATCCAAGAGAGATGAACTAAACTGGCCAAAGGAACACAGCTCTAAAGGGACAAACCCAGGGTTTAAACTCAGGTCCAGACTGACTCGTTCTGACCTCCCCATCCCCCACCCCCGCCCTGATCTGTCACCCACCTCTGGTTAATTTCCAGTGCATCCGGAGGTGCCAGGCACAGCTGCGAGTCTTCAGCCTCTGGCCATGCGCTTCTCCACTCTGGGAAAATAAAAGGAACTAGACAGTCCGGGAAGATTAAAGGAGCTAAACCAATCGCGCTGTTTTCTCTGGCGTCCGGGACTGGACAATCCGTCGTGTTCTCAGCACCTGCTTCTCTCCTTCCCGACTGAAGCTCCGTTGGCCAAGAGCAGCTTTTGCTCATTGTTCTTTCCTTTTGTTTTAATTTGCTGAGACGACTCCGTGACCTCCCGTCTCTATCTAGCGTGTGGGACACCCGCGCCGTGCCTATGTCTACATCAGGGTTTCTCCGAGTCGGGCCGGTGGTTTTGTTGGGCCTGACCATTCTTTGTTGCGGAGGCCTGTCCCGAGCACCCCACAGCACGTTTAGCAGCGCCCCCTCCTCCCCTGCTGGTGCCATAGCAGCCCCTTGCCCACCCCAGGGTGACCATCCCCAGTGTCTCCAGGCATCAGCGGGTATCCCCTGGGGAGCAGAATCGCCCTTGGGCTCCCCAAAGCGGGGAACCCTGGAGGTTGGTTATGCTTTGCTCTCTGCACGGCTGTCCTCATCCCATGGCTCTGGGAGTTCCTCGGGTTCTGCTAAGAAATGGTTTTCTCTGGCAAAGCAACATCTTTGCCGGCAAAACCCTGGCCACCTTGAGATCCGTTGGGTCCGACGGCAGCTTTGCCAGGACAGAGGTCCCAGTGTTGGTCTCAGGGCTCTCGGGAGCGCTTTCTTTGGGGGCAGGGAAGGCCATTTTCAAAATGGTCTCCCCAACTTTCAATGGGGCCAGTGCCCCCTGCTGGAAGGTCTGGCGGCGTTTGCCTCCGAGCAGGTTGGGCCAAAGGGCTTGCAAGTCTGGAAGACAGCAGAAGGGCCGAAGAAAGGCCCACGAAAGGATGCGATGCGTGGGGAACTTTCTTAGTGGCTTCCACAAGCTCCCTGATTGCTCGGCAGACCCTTTTTTGGTAGATTCACCCAAACTTCCCTCCCATCCTTCTCTCTCTACACCCACCCAGCCTTTCCCTGGGAGTTATGATCACCGTGCCAACGAAACGATCCCTAACGCTTACTGGACACGTGCATGAGTTCCGTCACCGCGCCCCCTGAGTCCGCCTCCTGTGCCGCCTCGGTGCTTCTGTGACCGGGGGCTGGATCGCTACTGTTGCTCACACACGGGCACCTGGAGACGTGAAGGGCCGAGCTGACCAAGAGCACACGGCTCATCACGGTGGAGAAAGGCCTCAGGTCCACAGCCCGAGCTTTTCGCCTTCTGTTCCCCGGCTTCGCTCGTTTATTCCTCTTTCATCCCGCCACCAAGTTCCTCTCTGAATGGGATTCGTGATTGACCTCAGGAGGCCGCGGATGGGTGTCTGGCGTCGTTTTGAAATGTTCGCCCCTTTATTGAAAACACATTTTTTCACCTCCGCATCCCTGTTCGCTTCTGAAACCCCAGGAAGACAAAGTCGCCTTTCTCCACACGTGGGCCCAGGGTGCGGGGATTCTAACGGAGGACACGGTCCGCACGCATCCCGAGGGCTCATGCATCTGCCTCAAAAATATTACATACGAATAACACTCACGTGCATCCGAATACATCCGAGTAGACCCAGGACATCGTAATTTATGGCCCTGCTTATTACTTTAAAAGCCCGGGATTCTTGTAGAATATGGTTTAGTGGGTCAAACGTTCCCGTCCCTCTCATTCATCAGGCTTTTCATCTCGTGTCAGGCCCGAACGTTGGCACGCCTGGCCCAGATCCGCGCGCTGGGAGATCGCACACACACAACAGACCCCCTTTTCCAAGTTACAAGCTGGCGGGGACGCCTGGGCCGCGGTCCCCGCCCGGGCCAGCCGAGGAGGTATTGATTTCCCCCTCCCCTCCCCGTCCTCACTGCCCCTTTGTCTATTATTATTTTATAGTTTTGTTCTGCATTCCTTCCATTCAACCTCCAGTCCATAGAAGCCTGTTTCTTTATTAGTTACATATGTCTGCACCCTTTTACCCCAGCAGGGAAAGACAAAATATTCTGGAGGGCTTGGGGGCCGGGGATGGACAGCTAATCCATCCCCACCTTGAACTAATCGGCGGGCTGATATGCTATTGTACCGGGCCCTGTTCTGTGCCGCTGAGCGGCGGGGTTTCAATTTGTAGGAGCATAAACAGATACTAAAGTTGGAAGAACTGGAGAGGTCATTTGTTAGCAGAGTTCAAATCAAATTATCACAGCGGTCCCCTGCTGACAGCTCCAACAATTACCTCCTTTTTTCTTGATCTTTAAATGTTTTCTGTTTCACTTAAGCCTCCGTAAACAGTTTACTTCTCAGGGGCTTCATTTATTGACACAGAGAGGGTTGATTTATTTAATTTTTCCCTGCCGCCTTCCCAGAAAGGAGCAGTAATGTTTTGTTGAAATCCCCCCTGCCCCCCGCCCCTCGAATGATAAGTTTATCACGGTAGGCAGAGGAAGCGGGTTAATGACGCGGCTATAAATTATCGGGCTTTTTAATGAGAACTTTAGACGCCCACATTCAAAAGCCGATTTTGAACAAGCTTGAAACCAGAGCCCAGCATCTGTTGCTTGAAAAGGCTGAAACCAGGAGTCAGCAGCCGGGAGACGGCCCGAGACGCTGGGATCGGAATCCATAATTGGATTATTCAAAAAATCCTGGAATTTGATTATTCTCTCAGAGAAAGTGGAGTAGATTGTGCCTGTAACGTGTGTCTGATCTCGGCGTCGAGGCCTTGATGTTCTGCCTGAGTTCGCCGGAATTAACGCCAACATTTGTTTTCACTCTCCTCCCTTCCCCCCCGCCTCACCCCTTGACTTTCGCTGGTCCGCAGTTACATTTGTCTGCTTCTTACAGTCCTACTGGGACGGATTTATCATCATTTGCTAACATATCTGTCTCAAAATCTCAGCTTTGATCAGCTTGTATTTTATAACTTACATCTGTTCTACATTTAACCTTTTGTAATGCTGTTTTTCAAAAATATTACCTGATCTAACAAAAGAACTATAGCAGAGCGCGGGCTCTGGCGTGTCGGTGGAGACGCGCGCACACACACGCGTACACGCGCGCACACGCACCAAACATACCTGCCCACGTGACCCTATTTTTGTGACTCTCCCAGAGTGGCCTTTTCATTCAATATATAAATCCATCGTTTTCCCTGCCAGCTTGGGACAGGACCTCTGTTGATCCAGGGGTTTCTTGCTCCCACCTGCTCCTGTCCCATCCTTGGACCCTTCCTATTCCTGGAATTCACGCCAGAGCGCCTGGCCGTGAGCAGGGTGCTGTGCGGAGGCCCACGCTGGACCTGCAGCCAGCCTGTCCCAGGGGCCTGGCCTGTGGGGGCCGGCGGGCCCGCCGACCTCAGCAAGCTGCCCCTGCAGCTCCCCTGCGTTCCTTTTGGCACGATCTGCCTTCTAAGAGGTTTGAATTCAATTTCATTTGCTTCTTTCATTTTAACGACGTTCATTTATTTCTACCGATGAATTAGGAAATGTTTAAGGTACCCCAAGAAGTCTAAACGCTCACAGCGTGAAGAGATACAAATGCAGTAGAAGGACCCCATGCCTCTCTATGGTATCCCCTTCTCCCCGCCGCCTCCTCATACAGAACAGCGGCTCTGAATGGAGGCTGCTCACTTCCAGACATCTCTTTTATACTTTATCTACTTATATATGTTCCTCTGCACAGAGTTGTTCCTGTTCTTCTGCCCCATGCTTTATTTATCCATGTCGACACGTGTAGCACTAAGCAGACATTTTCATGGCCGTCACATGATCCCTTTTAGGATGAACATTTGCATTATTTTCAGCCTTCTTGCTATCATAATTCTTTTTTATATATATTTTTATTGATTTCAGAGAGGAAGGGAGAGAGAGAGAAACATCAATGATGAGAGAGAATCATTGATTGGCTGCCTCCTGCACGCCCCACACTGGGGATTCAGCCTGCAACCCAGGCAGGAGCCCTGACCAGGAATCCAACCCAGGACCCTTCAGTTCGCAGGCCGACACTCTATCCACTGAGCCAAACCGGTTACGGCATCATGAGCAATTCTTTACGAAAATCCTTCTCTGTGTCTCGCAGGGCACATGTGTGGGAGTGTCTCTGTGTGCATAACCGAGAGGGAGTGGCTGACTCACAGGACCCACGCTTCTCTATTTTATTAAACATCGCCACACCCTTTCCCGACGTGGTTGTACGATTTTGCTCTCTCGCCAATGCGTGATATTGGCAGACATTGTTAAGTGCTGTCCACTGTTGGGAATGTAAAGGTATCGTGTAGCAGTTTTCATTTGCAGCTACTTACTTATTAACAAAGTCGCCATGAAATGATGCAAAGCCGTATTGCTTCGGGCAGCACGTGGCGCGCAGTAGGTATTCTGTCCTTGGTAGTGGTGGCTGTTCCGACTCCTGCGCACAGCAGTCCTGTGAGGAAGGTGAAACAGTGATGCTCCCCATGGGATAGATGAGCGGCCAGGATCTGGAAACATACCAGCGCTGACACGATAGATCGAGTGGAGACAATGGGGATAGGCCCGTGATTCATCCTGGGGATCCCCACCGCCTGGGGAGCCGGGGAGCTGGGTCGGGCTGCCATCTGGAACAATGCGACTTACCCTCCGTCCTCATTACTTTGACACCTGCTCCGGGGCGAGACTCAACACGGGAAGGTGAAGGTCAGAGATCGGACTCTCCTTTTTTTTTGGCTCGTGACTTGGGGAGAGGACAGATGGCCATTGGTTCATCCCTGTGATGGAAGAAGTACCACCCAGGCAGCAGGGGTCTCCACAGAACCGACCGAAGACAGAGCTTTGGGGTTCCCCTCCCCACTTCCAGCCTGCCCTCTACAGAGCATCCCTGGAGTCCATGGCCTTCTTTGCCGGCCTTGGAAGGCTACAATCAAGTCCTCCTTTCGGCCATCAAGCTAAAAGAAGGTATATTTGCGGCGGGGGGCACATATGAGTCCCTCCTGACGCTAATGATATGGATGATGAAGATGATGGTGAGAAGGAGAGGAGGAGGAAGAGGAGAGAAGCTACCTCCTTTTCCCCCTTTTCCCCCCGATTATGCATTTTGCTGCTGCTTCTTCTCTATGCCAAGTACCACGTGGACATCTTGCATGCATTCTGTCACACTGAGCGCTCAGAATACTCCGTTAATACTTCTTTAAATCACTAGATTGATTTCTTCTGCGGTCACCCCTCTACTCTGCAAGCTAATCCTGCTTGGTTTCAAGCACCCAGGACCCTCAGAACAAAACCAGGTGATCCATAAACTCGAAACACCCTGTCCCGACAGCCCCTCTCCTTGCAGGATGTTCTCTGGGGCAGCTCTGGCCAGGGGGCAGCGCCATGGGGGTCGGGTGGTGGCTGCAGCTCCATGTCTTAGCACTTTGGGTTGAAGAAAGGAGTCTTAACGGGCCATGCACCACTGTGAGGGGAAGGCCAGACCATATGCCTTTTTCTTTTGATTTCCAGAATGCTTGGGAACAGCTAAGGTTACCAAACATACCTCTCTTGATGGGGGAGAACTAACTCACTCTCTCTCTCTCTCTCAATTTGGCTCTCTCTCAATTTGGTTTTGTTGTGCCAAATTCTACCCTTTGAAAAATGCAGAAGCCCATTAAAGATTAAGACTACAAACAAGCTCAACACACATTTTAACAGCGTTCAGAAAAAGCGATATCTTGTTCTCCTAAATATTTCAGCAGATAGACAAACTTTTGATTGCGTTATCCGTTCCTAAAATGACTTTGAACTCTCCGCCAGCGCCGCCCACTCGGGCTTGCTCAAACCCACCGAGGGCCCGGGGCAGATAAGGGCCTGAGTGGTCCCTTTCATCTCCCCTCGGCTGTGTACACGAGCCGTTTGCTTAGCTCGGCTCTGCTATCCTGAGGACCCTTTTAAAATCCTCCCGTTTATTAGGCTCGAACACCCGATCTGTAAACAAGCCGGGAGGAACGTTCGTTTCAGCAGCAGGAGGAGTGCGGCTCCTTTCCAGGCAGGCTGCGTGCTCCTGCTCCCTCATTATTTCCCTCCGGATCGCCTCTGCCCTCCTGCACCCTCCCTCCGTTTCTCCTCCCCTTCCTTCCCTCCCTCCTGCCTCCTTGCCTTGCCTTCAGCCACTTGCAGATAACAAAAAAGTCAAGTAGGTGGGCCGCATTTTTTTGATGAAGGCTTCTCAAGTCCACGCGTGGAGGAACGGTAAATAAAGCGCGATGGTGAAGAACACAGACCCAGAGCCAGACGGCCCGGGCTTGACCTCTGCTTGTGCGGGTCCTGGCTGTGTGACCTTAGGTGAGTGACATAACCTCTCTGTGCCTCAGTTTTCTCATCCGTAAAATGGGGACGATAATAGCACCCCGTGGTCCTGTTGTGAGGATGAACCGAGTTACATATGCTATATAAAGGACTGAGAGCACAGCACACACCGAGTCTTAGCCAGTACTATTATTGCTATATTATTATTATTACTATTATTATTATTATTATTATTATTAAATCAGGAAGCTCTGCGAGTTTCCATGGAATGACCGGTGGTCTCTGAAGGGGTTGTGCTCCACCGCATGGCCTTGGACAAGGACTTCCATGACAGGAATGGGAGCCCCTTCCCAGGTGGATTTCCCACCGTTGTACCTGGCGGCCTCCTGCCCCTCCAGGACAGAGGAAGGAAGAACGCAGTGGGCACACCTGCCCGGCACTCCCAGAGGTTGGCAGTGTCGCCTGACGAGGCCCCCCCGCCCTGGTCCCCAAGGCCATCCCTCAGCATTCACGGGATAGCGGGGCCCACTCGGTACACACCGTGTATAGGGGTCATCTTCCTGCGAGGCACTGTATTGTCCTCTCAGCTAACGGCGCCAGGCTCCAGTGATAAGCAGGGCAATGCAGCTGATAGGGCAGCCAGATGACATTTTGGGGGGCAGTGACAGTTCTGTTTCCAACATGAGAACATGCTGGCCTGGAGCGGCCCCTCGCGGTCTGACTTTCTAGGATTGATTCTGAAAACTTGCCGGGTGCCTGCTTCGCCCCTCCCATTGGAGGAAGTTACTCGGTGTCACAATAGCAAGTCCCAAGTGAGGAGGTGACAGGAGGGTGTGTGACTGCTGAGCAGATGGGCGCCTGGGACAGGCATGGGGGCAGGGTTGCCAGAGAGGTGCACGCTGAGGGTCATGGGATGATCCAGTTCACGGCTGCCCCTCCGTGAATCCAGACGTGTGCCAGGCGTGGCAGTGGGCACTCTGCCATTCAACCAGCTTAGGGGGGAGGCGCTCACGATCACACCCCTTTTACAGATGAGGAAACTGAGACCATAACGAGGCAAGTCCCTTGATCTGAAGCAGACGACTCACAATGGTGGGGCCAGGATTCAAACCCCGTGGGGCCCAGCGCCGTGTTAGAAACACAGTGTTGGCGGGGGCCTGTACCCCTCTGTGGACCAAACTATAAACAGTAGGCAGTGGTGGAAACACTCACTCATTTAAAAAAAATATTCCATTAGTTAGTTGCCTGTATTCAAAAACGAGGGGATTTCAAGTTGAATGCTAGACTTGGGCTTATTTTGGCCAATCGGAAGATCTGGCAACATCGTGTAAGAATTGCACCTCACCAAGGATGGCCCAGAATCAAATAGAGGCTGTCCCCTTTAGGAATGACAAACAAGTTCCAGTTGGCCACAGGCCTCACCATTCCCTAATGTCCCCTCTCTACCAGCTTCACTCTTCCCTTCCCTTCCTGGTCCCAGTGGACATTTGAGTTCCAGGTCTTTGCCCCAGCCTCCTTGAGGCCCTTGCCTTCAAGGGCCCAGGGAGTGAGCAATAGAAGTATGATCGTGTTTATGGTGCCCTTTCAGAGCACGGTGAGATGAGAATGTGTGTTGTGTGGTGGGGGGAGCATGGACGACAGTGTAAGTGACACAGGCTGTTCCAACAGGCAGGCGGCTATCCATGAGGGGGCACCATCTCCCCCTGCCCCCCAGGCTCAAGTCCCTGAAAGCAGCTCCTTATCCTGCTCTCTCTGCCAGAGCCCTCAACGGCTCCTGCCGAACCCGCTTCATTTATTTCACTCGGTCTCCAAAGCATCCAGACTCATTACAGACCCGCGGTAAATGCGTGCCTCCCCCCGGCTCTGTGGGGAGATCTTCTACCTTGATCAATAGAAGCGAACTTTAATTTTTCTTAGAGCTGAGACTGCCGGAAAGGGGGGGGCGGGGGAGGGGGGGTCTGCCAGCAGTGGGTTTCTGATCTCCCCGGGCCTTGAGGAGCAGACCGTGTTGCTTCAATTCCGGCCAGAGTCACGCCGGACGCAAGCGTGGCTGTAAGTGGGTCAGGCCGGCCAGAGCGCCAACAACAGTTGGCCCGTTTGTGCTAACGCGGGTCTTTTTTTTTTTTTTTTTTTTTGCCAGAGGAAGAAAATATTCTAATTCCTACCCGTCTAAATTGAGTTGGGGAGCATTATCAGCGGGAAGGACCCTTCTGATCTGACAGGCCCCGCTGTATGATGATTAATTACTTCTCGGCTTCATTGGACTTTTCTAATTTCCTCTCGCCACTGGCTGGAGGCGCCGCGCGATAAGTGCTGCTCTTATTATTTCGTGCAAAGGAAAATGTCTATTACGCGCTGTCGTACACGCGGGCGGGAGGGAAAGACAGCCGATCGGGACCCTGGCGGGCGCTCTGTCTTTATTCGGTCCCCCCCCTCCCCGGCCGGCCTGGCCCTCGCTCGTGCTAAGACAGAGGTGGCCACACACGGTTTCCTGTCAAAATAAGGAGATAAAATCATAATCTCCGTCAGAACACTTGACATTTTGAAATTTGTATAATGATTTCGTGGGATTTAATCCTCTGGCTCGCCACCAACCCTCCTCCAGATGCAAATGCGACTAAAATGTTAGACCGCAAGAGGCCAGGCGGCTCTTTGTCCGCCCGTGTATTTGGTCATCGGCTCTCTCGCCCTCGTGATCGATAATGCCGAAAGGAGAGCAACAATAACAACAACAACTCAGATGGTGAGGATCGTGCAAGAAGCATCACTGGACCTGGACAGAGAGCGTGTTGCTGTGTGTGGACCCAGTGCCTACATGATAACGCGCAGTTTGCAGGAACGTCCCGTCTTACTTAGCAGGAGAGCGACCGGCCGGCTGTCCTCTCGGATGGTCAGACCTTCGTGGCGGACAAGGGAGGGGCTGCGGAGGCCACTTGCTGTCCAGGAGAAGAGAGAGAGGAAGACGTGGGGAGCACCCCACTTCTGCAGCCCTCCTTTCCGCGCACCCCCGGGCCGGGGCTGGCGCTGAGTTCAGGTCCTCGCAGGAGCCATTTCCCGAGGCTCCTGCAGGAAAAGCCCGAGGCGCAAGTCCCAGCTGCCCCTCTCTGCGTCACCGATGCCGGAGGTCGCCGCTGTCACAGGGAGACCTCCCTCGAAGCAGGAGGAGGAGGGAAGGAGAGGGCTGAGGGCTGGGGGGGAGCCCCACGCCCTGCGTCCCCCGCACAGTCTGACCGGCTTCTGCGTGCACGTCTGCTGTCGGTTTTGTTCCCTTATCTTTGGGGGGATACGGAGCAGGCTGGGAACTGCTGACCGAGAAAGAGCCCTCAGCTCATCCTTTAGGTCAGCGGTTCTCAAACTTCTGGCCCTTTAAATACAGTTCCTCATGTTGTGACCCAACCATAAAATTACTTTCATTGCTACTTCATCACTGTAATGTTGCTACTGTGATGAATCGTCATGTAAATATCTGATATGCAGGATGGTCTTAGGCGACCCCCGTGAAAGGGTCGTTCCGCCGCCAAAGGGGTCACGACCCACAGGTTGAGAACCGCTGCTTTAGGTCATATTAGCCAGTGGTTAGTGAGCACCTACTACCTGTGGGCCCTATGCCAGATGCTTTATGTATGGCACCCCCCGTGCTCCGCGCAGCCCACTGGGACCCGGTGCTGTTGTGAACCCATTTTACAGACCAGAACACTTGGACATCCAAGTTTGGTGTCTCGCCCGGGGTCATGCAGCTAGTGGTTGCATTGGACCCCAAGACTGTCCTTCTCTCAGCCTCTCTGCTCCGTGGCCTCCTACATCTACATGGACTTGTTCTCTCTTTCTGCACAGTTGCTCATGAGGATGTGTGTGGTGAGGAAGGCCGGCTGGGTGAGCTGGGTTGTTTTTTTCCTCATTCCGTTACTCCATTCTTTGCGTCTCTACTGGTTCCACCAACATTTGCTGAGCACTTACTGTGCGCCAGGTGCTGTCCTCGGGACCCCCAGGTAAAACCCCAGGGAACTTGCCTTCAAGAAGCTCAGACTCGCATCCACAAGTCAATGACTACAAACTAAAACCCAGAGGGAAGATGCTACAGTTCAGGTGTGTGGGGGTAAATAATTTTGCGGGATTCGGAGGTCTGCAAGAGGGGCAGGCGTTTGACCGGAGCCTGGAAGGGCAGTCCAGGTGGAGGGAACAGTCTGGCCACAGACTAACAAGTAAGTGTGATGAGGCTAGACCTGTGGTCGGCAAACTGCGGCTCGCGAGCCACATGCGGCTCTTTGGCCCCTTGAGTGTGGCTCTTCCTAAGCCTTAGGAGTACCCTAATTAAGTGAATAACAATGTACCTACCTATATAGTTTAAGTTTAAAAAATTTGGCTCTCAAAAGAAATTTCAATCGTTGTACTGTTGATATTTGGCTCTGTTGACTAATGAGTTTGCCGACCACTGGGCTAGACTGTGGGCTGCTTGGGTACCTGAGAGGACAGAACCGCCAGAACCACAGCAGGGAAGGTACCAGAGATGGGACCCTGGTGCACACCAAGGAGCTTGACTCTAGTTTACGCTCTGAAATGGACTTCCTCTGACCTCAGGCAAGTCCCTTCTCATCTCTGGCCCTCAGTTTCCCCATCTGTGCAATACACTCAGCCATTAGCCTAGACCGGAGGTTGAAACCCAGTGACCCATGAGCGGGGCTGGTCCACAGGTGCATTCCCTTTGATATGCATGGTCCTTTCTTTGACAGAGAGCTACCACCCAGGAATTCACATTAAAAATCCAGTTTTATTCCTTGTTTCGAAAATAAAGCCATGGCAGATGGCACTCCCATTCCCACTCAGCCAGAGGCTGGAGTGAAGAAGCAGATGCATGGTTCAGATATACTGGGTGCTTCTTAGTTTGCCAGTCTCCACCACTCCCTATTGTGGCCTAACCTAAATACCACCTGAATACGCTCATTTGTCCTCATGTTTGTATTGTGGATTCATGGTTTTCTTAGAATAGAGGAAACACACCTCTGTAACCATGATGCTCACAAAAGTGTAAAAACAAAATCTAAACCAAGACCAGACCACATTTTAAGAAAAATAGTAGAGTTTGGCCAGTATGGCTCAGTGGTTGAGTGTTGACCTCTGAACCAGGAGGTCACGGTTCGATTCCCTCCCAGTCGGGGCACATGCTCAGGTTGCAGATTCAATCCTCAATGGGGGGTGTGCAGGAGGCAGCCGATCAGTGATTCTCTTTCATTATTGATGTTTCTATCTCTCTTGCCCTCTCCCTTCCTCTTTGAAATCAAGAGAAATATATTTTAAAAAATAAATAAAAATGGTAGAGGGCATATTTCCATGTTGAACGGAGGACTATCTGGGTGTGTTTTGTATATGAACAGTAGTGCGCTCATGTCAAAGGACTTCAGTCTCATGTCTTCAGAGTTCCTGCTGGCATCTGGGTCGGTGTCCTGGGCTTTGGATGCCTCCCTGGACTGTGACGGCAACACAGCTCCAACAGAGGCCCGGGGAGGGAAGCAGGTGGCTGATTCTCGTCCACCTCCAAAGGTGGCCCTTCATGGCACAGCCCTCTCCGCCTCCTCTGAGGGAGGTGTGTGTGTAAGTCACTCGGAGGGGAGTGCTCCCAGGTATGGAGTGTGCCATCCCTTGGTACCTGGAGCCCCACCCACAGCAGCCCAGGGAGAAGGAAGGGCTGGGTCCTTGGTTTGACACAGAGGAGGCCTCCCGCATCACAGATGGTGTAATGAGGTGAGTTCTGGTAAAAGGTAGCTTGTTGGACCACTCAGGACACTTCTCTCCCATGGCTTCACCCTCCTGGGTCTGCACCCTTTGCCCTGTGGCTTTGCGGGGCTCCCCTGTGAACTCTGGGCTCAGTCACGTGACTTGCTCTGGTCAACAAGGGGCCTGTGCGTTTCTGTTCCTCTCTCGTTCCCCTGCCTTCTCTGTGGGAACACCCCCAGGCCAGCCTGTTGGAAGGTGAGGCGCATGGAGCAGAGTTGAGTTGGCCAGTTGGCCAAGCCAAGGCCTTCCCAGCCCAACCATAGGCAGCTAAGCCTGAAACCCGGGCGGGAGCCATCCCAGCAGCAGAGCCCCTCACCAAACCACAGCTGACCACTGCCAAGACCAGAGGAACCTCCCAGGCCACCTGCAGACTCAGGGGCTAAGGAAATGTGCAGTGTTTAAGCCACTACGTTTTGAAGTGGTTTGTAACATCGCATTATTATGGCTGCAGGCAACTGGTATACCTCCCCCCTCACCTCACCCCCCCCACCACCCGGGTGTGTTTTCTTGCATAGTAGCACAATCTCTCTCCCACATGTCAGCCCACCTCTTGTCCCAGGGTTACTCCTAGAAGAAGTGGTTGAGACCAAAGTGTTTGGTGACTTTCCGATGTGGGTCTGGAGTTTAACTCCGTCAGTTCCCAGCTTTGTGACCTTTTATAAGCGCTTCGCTTTTGAATCCTTGGTGTCCTCATCTGTGTAATGAGAAGAAGAAGAATACAAACAGTGCCTGCTTCATAGAGTCTTGTGATGACTAAAGGAAAAAAGAAAAGGCAGGTCGACCATTTAGCCCATTGCCTACCATCTCCTCAACAGTCAATACACATCAACTAGTCTCACTCTCACCCTTCCCCTTTCCTCTGTCTATTCATTTCTCAAATGTTTGGTAGAGTTGCACCCTTCCTGCACCCAGGAGTGGGCAGTCCTCAGCCTGCACAGTGCTGGGTGGGGCCGGAGCACACACTGGTGGAAGTCCCCTCTGGCAAGAACCATGGACAAGGCCTCCTTACCACAGCCCGGGACCCCCCACTGCCTCCTTCTCAGTAGGTCACTGGGGATGGCCACAGCTTAGATGTGTGAGTTGTTACCTTGTGCTGAGAACACATAATCAGCCGCACTTCTAGGAGACAAAGTTTGCTCCCCCGAGAGGCTGAGGTGCAGAAAGATGAGGTTCCTTGTGTGCATACCAGAGGTTCCCTGAGTGTGTGCTGAGAGAATATGTCTACAAGATACCTGCCGAATAAATGATAGGTAGGTAGGTAGACAGATAGACTGGTAGAGAGAGAGAGAGATAGAATGGATGGATAGATAGATTGATGATAGATGATAGATAGGATGGATGATAGATAGATAGATAGATAGATAGATAGATAGATAGATAGATAGATAGATAGAATGGATGGGTAAATAGATTGATGATAGGATGGATAATAGATAGGTAGGTAGATAGAATGGATGGGTAGATAGATTGATGATAGATGATAGATAGGATGGATGATAGATAGATAGATAGATAGATAGATAGATAGATAGATAGACAGACAGATAGATAGAATGGATGGGTAAATAGATTGATGATAGGATGGATAATAGGTAGGTAGATAGAATGGATGGGTAGATAGATTGATGATAGATGATAGATAGGATGGATGATAGATAGATAGATAGATAGATAGATAGATAGATAGATAGAACAATTTATGGAAAATAAATTTGATAAATTCTGAGCCAAATGCTTCTTTGTTGCAGGACTTCTTGGTGACTTTCTAACACAATGCCCATTTATCACTTCTCTCCAGCGAGGAGGTAGCGAATCCTGTATTTTTGAAAGTGGTTTGACCACAAAGCCCTCATTTTTTGAACAACCTTTCATGGGCCCAAGAGCTGGTGGGCTTCCTTTCTGGGGAATGAGCACTTGGATATGGAGTTGATAAGAGGGCTGAAATCCGATGATAACTTACCCGCCCCCTGGAGGGAGGCCTGGGTTGGAATCCCTGCTCTTTTTTTTTCTTCTCACTGTCCTTGGCTCTTTTGTTTGGGTCTGTCCATACTCCTCTGTTTGTTTTGCCACCAAGAAGAGCCAAAAGTTTGGTGATGGCTGTTCTCCCCCTTTTCTTAGAGTGAATTGTGCAGTCAGGTGTGGGCAATTCCCTACTCCTCCCTGTGTGAACACACAAGAAGTCAGGAGTCCCTTCTTTGTGCGGGAATAAAGCAAGGATGCTAGCAGCATTATTACTTCTTCATCCTCGCCCCCATCAGCTGAGGTTTAAATGGAATTCTGTCGGGGTCACCGACATGATCTTTTTTTTTTTTTTTAAACAGGCAGGCAAGATACCATTACATTTCATCTTAGGACAATTGTTCTCGGAGAAAAGTGTGTTCTTTTCCTGTCGGTAATCCCTTACCAGACTGTGGCTTTTCCATGTCCAACATCAGCCACTACAACCAAAAAGCAGCGGACTGTGTTATTGACAGTGTTTTAATTACAATACATAACAGATACAAGACGGCAAAGCCGAGAAGACCATCTGCCCGTAGATATTGTCTCGTGCGTTTAAGAAAACTCACGGTGACGATCTTTCCAAGAGGAAGCATGTATGCACTTCTTTGCTAATGCTAAGAATTGTTTAGCATGGACGGGGTCGCTTTCAAAGCAATAATAACATTAATTGAAAGGCTTGTCGCCGGCAGCACCATGAATGAAATTTAGAAGCTCTTAGGATTGTGGGCTTGCAACAATGTTCGTGTGAAATATAATCGTTGAATTGCTTTGTTCTTTTTTTTCCCAATAAAAGGTGGACGCTATTGAGTGTCGTTACCCGGCGAGATAAGCCGGGCTTCTGTGCAGCGTCGTTTTTGTGTGTGTCTCCACCGGCAGAAGCGTTTGAAGTCCCGCGATTCCTCCTGCTTGCTAATTCTTCCATTTGTTTGATTTTTGGTACAAAGAAAATGAAAGAATATGATGAGATTATGGCATTTTAAGTCAATATTTATTAAAAAATCAATCTCGATGAAAATCTGCCCATCCCTCTAATTAGATGAGGCAACTTGAGGTTGATTTTTAATTGCAAAAGTAATTACACGGAGCAGATAGCCAGTGACATTTGATTATCTAGGTGATTGATTAAAAAGCCGAGCTCACCGAGCAGATTGCCAGCCAGGGAATCCAGACAAAAGAGCAAATTAAAAAAGTTGTCCTGTTAGTAATCACCAAATTCAAGGATGAAATTACAGAGCCCAACACCTCCGTGGCCCCCTCGTCTTCATCACTCACTCCGCACGCCTTCGCCCCAGCGCCCGAGAAAGAAATGGATTAGTGTGAAATTAATTGAAGGGGGGAAGGACGGGAGCCGCATTCACTGAGGAGGATGGGCTTTCTCACAAGTTGAAACAATTTTCTCCAGTTTTATAATAAACCTTTTTTTTCTCCTTCTTCTTGGCAAGAGAGATGTTTTCATAAAGGCTCTTTTCGGAATGTTTGATGATATTAATTTATCTATTAAGAGAGAGGGAGAGGGGAATAAAAGCCCCACTTTCTAGCAGAAGAGGATATTAAGATGTCTTGCTCGGTCTTCATTTCATTATAACATGAAAGCCCAGGGAGCAGGCTGTACATTTGGCAAGAGAATCCTTGGATTTGTAAACAGCCCTCGCTGGCATATTGGGCAGAACAATGAAGGGGCCTGCTTGTTATTCAGGGAGCCCCCCGTGGGGTCCACGGAGGATCTTGTGGATGGAGGTGGAAGGGGTCCGGACCAGAGCGACCCCCGAGGAGACACGGGGAGGGGCTCACAGCGGTCATTTCAGGCCCCAGGCATCCTGGATGAAGCGAAAGGGAAACTGAGGTAGGGCCACCCAGTGCAGCTCCGGCTGCATCGGGAGTGCTGAGCCGCCTCCCTGTGACCGCTCGCCCGCCGGTGCGGCTCCGGCTACGATGTAATGAAGCAGTCGGGAGATAAAGCCCCAATCGCTGCTCACATCTCTCCTTCTGCTTCGTCAGCAGGTGCCGTCCAGGCGGCGAGCGGGACAGGAGTGAGGCGTCGCGTGCAACCCTCGGGGCAGCTGATTTCAGCTATTTCCAGGGCCCAGAGCCTGCGTGTGGGAGACGGATACCCCAGTAGACAGATGCCTGCATTCCCGGCCTCGGTAGGTGATGCCATCCGCTCCCTGGGTTCCTAATTTCCCTTCTAAAAAGCCCACGTCTCCCCTTGAGATACGCTTTTGGGAAGGCAGTTGGATATTACGGTGAAGAGTCCAGGCTCTCAGGAAACAATGCAGCGTTATCCGGGGGAACTGGAGTTACACACGTCCTCTGACCTAGAGATTCTTCCACGAGGCCTGCGTCCTAGCAGACACGCACACTGAACAGGCTACACGCAGAGACACAGCCGCCGGGTTCTCATTCTGCAAACTGGAAGCACACCAAAGGCCCCAAACACAGATGCATTGAATTGTGTCTCTTAAGGGCATATCATAAATGCGACAACATTCCACAGTCACAACATCAAGCCCCCGCAGTGAGACACACGCACAGTGTTTACCAAATGATTCCATTCAGACCAAGTCCAGCATCAAGGAGAGCTAAAGGGTACTGTCTCAGAACCGACAGGGGGAACAAGGGGAGGGTTAGGACGGGGGGGGGCGGGTCAGTGCGGGGAGCCTCTGGGTACCAGCGGTGCTCTGCGTTTTGTCATCAATGGTTATCAATCTTTTGTTCAACTGCTTATTGTTTCCTATGCGACGTGTGTTCTATTTCACACGCACACCTACCGGTGGAGAAGAAGGGAAAGCAGGCTGTCGGTGAAACACTTTTACCTTCCTCCGTAATGTGCCGTGACTTTTATGGTAAAAGGATACCTCCGTTTTCATTCCTGTTGGAGTTCCGTGCTTTGGTTGAAAAAAGGCGTGGGATGGTGAATATGGCAGCATTTTAACAAACATAAATTCTAGTTCATGGGAACCTGGGTATTTTTTATTTGTTCAGAATTCTCTTTAAAGAATTCTGAAACGGAACTACTCAGAGCCTCTGATAAGCGAGGACACCTGTTGGGTTCTGTGGGAGCCCCAAGAAGCTGACTTGCCTGTGGGGCGTGTGGAAGGGCCGTAGACGAGGTGACATTTGCGCAGTCTCGGCGGATACGTCGAAGTTCCCTGGGTAGACAGGATGAAAGAGTACGGCACTCCAAATAGACTGGAGACCCTGGTGTTACCAGAAGCCCCTCTCCGTGCCTCAGTTTCCCCATCTGTAACCTGAGCCATTTTCTTCTCTCTCAGACAGTGGGCTCCGGGAACTGTGGAGGCTCGGGGCAGCAAAGGCAACTACGATCCTGGGCATCGGTCACGGCCCGCCCACGTTCAGGGCAGCGCTGTTCTTATTGGCTGGCAGGCTCGGGGCAAGACAGTCCATCTCCCCGCCTGTCCATTGCCACGTCTGTCGACATAGTGATAACAGTTCTCCCCTATTCACCGCGGAGGACTTTTGTGAGGATTCAATGAAATACGCAGATCAGTGCCTGGCAGAGGTGAAGGGGGAAAATTGTTGTTGTTGTTGATGTTACTGTTATTACTATTGGAGGGTTTATCTATTTATTGTCAGGGGTCTGTGACATCCATTCATTGCTCTTTCAAAGGTTGTGGCTGCTTGAGCTCCTCTGCCCACCGTTTCCCAGGGGTAAGGGTTCTGCCAGGTCCTGGAGGGGGTGGGTCTTCACAGCCCTGTGCTCATTTCCCCCGGGTCACCCCGCGAGTGGACGCGTTTCCAGATTTGCCGAGGATCCCCTGTTATCTCCCCTCTCCCTAGCTAGCCCCCCTTCTGCCTTTAATAGCTATTTTTTGCTGGGATTTCATTAATTCTTACTTGTCTGAGTTTTCCCTTCTTATCCTGACTGTCAGCCAAATTCTCCAAAGGCTGCAGGCAAAGCTCCCCCAAATCCATACTCATTAAAGCGCCCTCCCGAGGGGGAGGGGACCAGGCGGGGAGATAACAGGAAAGATGTCACTGTTGCCTTTTCCTTTCGTGGGGGCTTTGGCGCAGAGCCTCTGGGTGAGGAGCTGTTCCCCGGCAGGTGAGGTGCGCGCTGCACCTGGGGAGGCAGCGGCTCTGGGGGGACTGTGGGTGGGAGTCCACTCCCAGGGGTGCCCAGCGGGCAAGTCCCGATCTCACTTTGAACTGCACGAGGGACTCGTGGGCAGGGGCTGGGCTCCAGGTTTGGTTCTTGGCCCTGAGAGCCGGGAGGAAGACAGCCGAACCTGGTCCAGGCCCCTCGCACACAGACGGGGAAGCCCAGGCCCTGAGAGGGCAAAGCGGAGAGGACAGCCAAGCGTCCTGACCTCCAAGCCCCTCCCTCTGTCCTGTTGGAGAGCATGGCTCCTCACCTCCATCTCTACGTGCGTCACGTCGATGGCATAAATGTGCCGGTTTTTCATGCCTCTAGAAAAACACCATTTACGATGTTGTTGCAATTCCTCACATCGAGTCTGAGTCTCTACCAAAATCTACGCGTCTGCTCGGGCCTCCGCAACAGAGGACCACAGACTGGCGGCTTCCACCACAGAGATTGGCTCTCACCGCCCAGAGGCGGGAAGTCCGAGATCAGGGCTTGGGCGTGGGAGGAGGGTTGGTTTCTTCTGAGGCCTCGCTCTTTGGCTTGCAGGTGGCCGCCTCTCCCCGTGTCCTCACATGCTCTTCCCTCCTCCGTGCATGTCTGTGTCCTAATCTCCTCTTCTCATAAGGGCACCAGTCCTGTTGGGTTAGGGCCCCACCCACGTGGCTTTGTAACGACTGTAAGAGGCAGACCAGGGAAGCTTCCCGCAGACCGGCCCATGGCCGTCGGGGAGCCAGGGGAAGCTGGTTGGATAGGTGTCATGGTGTCCGGGCTGTGACAACAGTTGGATCCCACCACGATGATTCGCTGTTCCCTGGTCTTGACACCCGAGAGGAACTTCTTCCAGGGACCTCCTGAGTGGACACTGTGACCAGACGGTCAAGGGCCCAAAACACAAGCGCAGGACCCCTGCAGTAGGCCTGCATGCCAGGGCCTCCCCTAGAGAGGCAGGACAGTGAGGCTCCAGAAGGCACTTGGGTTCAAACCTCAGCTCAGCCCAGGGCCAGCTTTGTGCGCAGAGCAAGTTAATCTTTCCAAGGTCAGTGTCCAGCCTCAGAGATAATGACGGCATCTGCCTCACCCAGTTATTGTGAGGCTTCAGTAGATGAGGTCAGGCCTGCAGAGCACGGGGCCTGGAACTCAGCAAGCTCCTCCCGGAGGCCGGCTGTTGACATCAAACCAGCCAGCCTGAGCCAGAACCTCACGTGAGGCCACCTTTCTCCCCAACGGGTGACCTGGGCCCCTGTGAGCCTCAGTCTTTCTCATCTGTAAACTGGAAACTGGAACTAAGAATGGTCTCCAGCTCTTAGGGCTATGAAAGGATTCAATGAGGAATGAGGGGAATGGGGCAATGTTGACCAAGGGCTACACACATTCAGGTGTAGGATGAGTACATTCTGGGGATCTGATCGACGGGGAGGGACCACGGGAGGTTGGCTGGCCATGGGAGGTTGGCTGTGGGAGTGCACTGACCACCAGGGGGCAGCTCCTGTCTTGATCATCTGCTCCCTGGTGGTCATTGCGTGTCATAGTCGTTCTGGTCATTTGGTCATAACGGTTGCTTGGGCTTTTATATATATAGATAATACTCTTCTGTGTGCTTGAGATTTGCTAAGAGAATAGACCTTAAGGGCTCTCCCACAAGGTAGGGTAACCGTGTAAGGTGACAGTTGTGTAATTAACTTAATTGTGGTCATCACTTCACAATGTATCCCATCATCACATGGTACAGCCTACATAGATACAATATTTATTCTTTAATGAGACCTCAATAAAGCTAGAAACCAAAGAAAATTTTAAAATAATTTAGAAAGAAGGATAACATGAGCTAACAGGGAAGATGCTTAAAATGATACTTGGACAAAGCAAGTCCTGATAAGGCTGAACAACTATCACATCAAAGGGATGAACCGTGACACTTGGGCATGTGTATTTCAAGGCGAAGGAGCCTGTGCAGGGGCTATGGGAAGTCACATATTAAACAGGTACGTTTTCCTGGAGTGTCAACTTGACGATTTCAGAAGAAAAGCATAGCAAATACGATGGACCAATGGGCCCCGACTACGCGCTTCTCTAACAGTCTGTGGTTGGCACCTAAGGATGCCAGGACTCCCATCCTCTCCCCTAAAAGTGATGTCTGGGTCCCGGGGAGAAAGGAGGGAGGCCCCGGCCGATGCGGAGACACCTGGCCACCGCGCGCGCGTCGTCACGCCCTGGCATCCCTCTCTCACCGGCTGCCTCCAGCAGGGCCGTGCTCCACATCCCCCTTCATTAAACAGGAAACTCAGATGTCGGTAATTAGACCGCCGTCCCCAGCTGCCAAGTGGCATTCGGTTCCAAAAAGCCCTGTGTACGGCTACTTGTGTGTTTGTTAACAATGTCCCCACAACAGGCCTGCAATTAGGGCCCATCTGTTGGGTTTCTCCAAAAGCGGTGCCAACGAGGCTGGTGAACTTGGAGGCCTCATTGTTGTGACTCCCAGACCCGAAACCCTGCAGCAGAAGGCTGCTTGTCCCCGGGGGAGCATCTGGGGCTGGGACAGGCGGGGAGGGGGGGGAGAAGGTGGGGGGGGAGGACCGTGGATACCAGTCATAACTCGTACCCGTGATAAACGCTAAGGAAGGTGGGCCCGATAAGCTGACGGCAGGGGATGAGTGAATGGTTACCATGGGGTGACTGTGCAGACCCCTCCTTTCTCCAGCTGGCCCATCACCAGTTGGGCCACACCCTGTGGGACTGCCTGCTACTCCTGGTCCCCAGGGGTCCTTTCCCAGCCAGCACTGCCTGCTGGGAATCAGGTATCATTGCTTCCCTCGGAGTGGGGTGGGGTGTCCGGGACCCTCCCGGTAGGAGATGCCCTAGAGCGGATGTCAGCTCCCTGACGGCACAAGGCCGGTCTTGCAGGAGACGCGACGGTAGCCAGCTCTTTCCTCTGGGAACTGACTGGGGGTACGGAGAAGGCGGGGAGAAGGGAGCCACAAGCCAAGAGCCTCCGGATGCAGGTGCCACATGTTGAAACCAACAAGGTTTACGCCGTATTTCCCAAGAAGGAAGCTATGCGTGCTCGAACCAGAAGTGAGCTACAGGGGGAGTGTCCTTGCCAGGGGAGTTAGGGAGCCGCAGCCTTCTGGCTGCCTTGGGTTCCAGGTGGACCGCAGGCATGGGCGATGCAAGAGGGAAGGGCACAGCTTTCATTCTGTGGGTCAATGAAGAGCCACAAGGGGATCTGGGCAAAGGAGACAGGCTCTCAACTGCGGGAGAATGATTAGGTGGAGGCATGGGGACTGGAGGGGCCATGGGGCTGCAGCCAAGAGAGATTAGGTGCACGGCTACAGCGTAGCAGCGGCTGTCCCCGGGTCTGGGGATCCCATGTGACCCAGGCAGGCCATGAGCAGCTGGCTGGGCAGAGTGGAACTGGGATGGACACTGGCGATCAGAGGAAAGACGAGGAAACTCACAAAGGACACCGGGTCTTTAATGTGAGCGTGTGAGGGGCTGAGGGTTCCCCTCAAAGAACGATTTCATGCAGAATGGCTGCCTGGGGGAGCATCACCAGGCTGGGCACGCTGTGTTCCAGCTGCCAACATGCCCTTCACGTTGAGACGTAACGATGAACTTCTTTTCTACCAACTGTGGGCCTTGGACATACTACGTGACCTCCCTCCCTGATCCTCAGTTTCCACATCTGTAAAATGGGATCGTGCGTAAACATTCCCCATAGAGCTGTTGAGAACTCAGTGACCATGTATGCTCAGCAAAGGGCCTGAGCCACTCACAGCGACGTGAGCTTTAAGAGAGAGAGGGGCCTTATTGCAAAGAAGCTGAGGCGGGGTGGTAACTATAGAGAGGACGCTTAGAGATGTTTCCAAATGTTATAAGAGTGTTGGGAAAGATCGCCAGTCACTCGAGGCGAGAGTCCAATGAAGCAATTGCTTTGTGTTTAGAGCAGTGGTTCTCAACCTTCCTAATGCTGCGACCCTTTAATACAGTTCCTCATGTTGTGGTGACCCCCAATTTCATTGTTACAAATTGAACATAATTAAAGCATAGTGATTAATCACAAAAACAATAGGTAATTATATATGTGTTTTCCGATGGTCTTAGGCGACCCCTGTGAAAGGGTCATTCGACCCCAAAGGGGTTGCGACCCACAGGTTGAGAACCTTTGGTTTAGAGGCTAAGTCTTAGATGATAGATAGATAGATGCTAGAGAGGTAGTAGATAGATAATGGATAGACAGGTAGGTAGATGATTGATAGATGATAGATAGATAGTTGATAGATGATGATGGATGGACAGATGGACAGATAGATATTCATATTCTTGAAACTATGTAAGGAAAAGACCTACTGAGTAAAAACAGAGCCCTATTTTCCCTCTGCTACCCACGCTCTTCAGGAGGGCAGAATCCCCAGCGCCATTTAAATGCCTGCCACCTCTCTGTGTGCAGGCCAGGGGGAGACCCGTTCATGTCCACGGGGGCTGCCAGACTTGGCTGCGATGACCCATGGCCAGCGGCCGGCCCCAGCATGGGCAGCTACTGATAAGGACAGACCCGAGGCCTCTCCTGGAGCCTGCGTGCTTGGCAGGGCCCCCTGGCTGCCAGAATGTACCCCGATCTTGGCAAGAAGAGGAGAAGAGCAGGAAGGGGAGCCCCTGCATTTGCCCGGATTCTTGATCCAAAGGGGCAGAAGGGAAGCGATCTGGACGGCGCTTATCTCTGTTCGCCGAGTCAGCCTTCCTGCTCTGGGGCAGACTCGGGGCTACAGAGGCCACATTAGTTCAGCTGTAGAGAAATCCAGGTCCCCCGTCATGCAGCTGAGGGTAGAGAAATCCAGGTCCCCCATCATGCAGCTGAGGGGGCGGCTGGGAAGGGGGCACCCGCTGATCGGGGGCTTGTTGTGAAAGTGGGATCCTGCTGTCGGCTTTGGTCCAGAGACATGTATGACACTCCCATGGGCCGGCACCTCAGCAGCCAGAGGCGGGGGAAAGGGAGGTGCTGGCTTGAATCAAAATAGTCTCCACCATGGGGGTCAGGGCAGTGGGGTTTACATTCCGGTCAGAATGCGGATGGGGTGGGGGGGGGTGTGGAGACAGAGGCCCACCCCGGGGGAGTCTGGGACAGTTTCCTGGAAGAGGTGCCATTGGCGTTGGGACTTGAAAGAGGCTGCAGTGAACATTCAGAGTCATTGTTGGGTTTTCTTTTTCCCTTGAAACACCACACCCGAGGGTATCCGAGGCTCAAAGACAAATCCTCGCATCTCCTGGCTCAGTCGTGAGGGGCTGGCCAGGCCCACGGGACCCCACTCGAGCCGGAGTGTCACCAGGGAGGGGCGTTTGAGAACACAGGGTCCCCTGCCTCAGCTTCTTTGCACTAAGGCCCCTCTCTCCCTTACAGCTCAGGTCGCTGTGAGGGGCTCAGGCCCTTTGCTGAGCATCCAGTCCCTGGGCTCTTAACAGCTCTATGAGGAAGGTTTACACACTCTCCCCCCATTTTACAGATGTGGAAACTGAGGATCGGGGACGAAGGCTACATAGTTTGCCCAAGGCCCATAGTAGGCAGAATAGAAGTTCGTTGTTACATCTCAACGTGAAGGGCATGTCGGCGGCTGGAGCACAGCGTGCCCAGCCTGGTGATGCTCTCCCCGGGCAGCCGTTCTACACAAAACGGTTCACTCACATTAGAGACCCTGAGGGTGTTGACATGAGAGATGAGGGCCTAAGACTGGGCTGGTGTCCCGGGAGGTGGGGACGAGGGGCCACTCACAGCGATGCTAGGTGCCCTCACCTCGGCCCGTTCCCTAATTTTCCTCGTGGAATAAAAGCATGAGTCGTGACTGGCTCAGCGCTGGGTGGGGAAGGCAGATGTTAACTCACCGAAGGCCTCGGTGGCCCCCGGGGACCTGGCTGTCATTTCCCACGGCCTCTGCTGTCAGGGTGAGGGGCTCGGAGCCTCCTGCCCCCTCCGGGCTGGGGTTGCAGGGCAGGTGGATCCCAGAGACCAGCATTCAGATTGATTCCCCCAGAACCAGGAGACAGCCATCCCTGGGCAGGCAGCCCCCTGCCCCCCGGGCCCTGAGACCCCGGGGCCACCCCGTCTCACCCTCGGGCCGAAGCTTTCTCCTGGACCCCGGGAAGGATCAGATCGGATGGGAGCCGTGTTCAGACAACTGTCCTCACCCCCACCCCCATGGCGCCCGTGGGCCCAGGGCATCAAGGCCATTTGAAAGGCTGTGCTCACAGGTCAGGTGGTGTGGCCACCACCAGGGACAGCTGTGGCCCAAATCCTCGCCTGCAGGTAGCATGTGCCTCCACAGCCTGGGCTCCCTGCCTCTGGGGCCCGTCTGGCCTCCCAGGGCCGCAGCCCGGCCCCTGGAAAAGCCAAGAAAGCACCACACATCCTCCCGGAAGCTGCTCTGCGGGCAGCACACAGGCGTTGCCGCATCTCCATCACACGCCCCAAATTCCAGAACCAGAACCGGGCTGAGGGGTCCGGCGTCCGGGCAGCGGCCAGACGAGAGTCAGACCTGCCTCCGGCACCTGGGCCCTGCCATTTGCATTCCGCCTCAGCCCAGTCCCGCCGCTTGGAGTTAATCTCCAAGCCCAGATTAGTTTATTCGATTAACTCTGCTCCCTGCAGACACTCGCGGAGCTCTCTGCCGCGCATCCAGAACAAGCCTGCCCACCCCGTTGCCGGCCCCGAGAAGATTCAATAGAATAATCTTCCTCTCTCCTCCTTTCGTATGATTGGAAAATAAATTGAAAATGAATTTCAGTCATTGCTTGTGTTTTAAATAGGAGATAAAGGGCAGCCCCGGCGCCAGCGAGTTCAATAGAGGGGAGGGCGGGGAGAGGGCCCCCAGAATGAGGAGCACAAACCCCCCCCCCAGGCCGGGGCGGCAGGAGGCTCCCGTGCGAACGTGTCAGCTTCCGCGGCGTCGGTGTAATTAGGCTGTTACGTGGTGACACCTTTAGCTGGTGACTATGACTTTGTTTCTGGAGAGCTGCCGCCTCGCCAGCAAACCTTGAAGTTATAAAGTAAAAATGTCCCCTCCAGCATCCTGTCTCAGCATGTCCCTTCAGCCACTGGTGGGGTCTCCAACGTGGCTGCATGTGGAACCAGCTGGGGAGTTTTAAAAAACTCGGATGCCTGGCTCGGCCGGCGTGGCTCAGGGGTTGAGCGTCTACTCGTGAACCAGGAGGTCACGGTTCGATTCCTGGTCAGGGCACATGCCCGGGTTGTGGGCTCGGTCCTGGGTGGAGAGGCGTGCAGGAGGCAGCCGATCCATGATTCTCTCCCATCATTGATGTTTTTCTCTCTCTCTCCCTCTCCCTGGATCTCTGAAAAATATATTTAAAAAAACCCCCAAAAAACCTGGGATGCCTGGGTGCCACCCCCAGGACTTCTGGTGTAATGGGCTAGGGGTGTGGCCTGGGCATAAGATACATTTTAAAACTAGTATTATTAGTGATTTTTATCCATAAAGATTCTTTTAAATATGATGTTAGTACGTTGCCAAGCTTGAGGAAGTTGTCACTGTTCTCCACTAATAGCAACATCAGGGAAACTCAAAGGTCCACAACCTCCTTACCCACCCCATGAAGCAGGGTGAACTCGGGCTCTTCAGCAGAACGTTAGAAACGTGAAGTCAGCATCGCAGTCCGTCTCACCTTCTTTCTTACAGTGGGTGGGTATGTGCCCGCCAGCAGTAGGGGTGTTGGTGGTGGCGGTGGGGGGCGGGGGTGGAGGAAGGAGGGTGCCTGGGCAGACAGTGACCCTGCGCGTTGGTTATGCAGCATTCACGGATGTATTTATCCAGGGCCTGTGTTAATACATCTGTCATCTCTGTCATCGAAAATGACTTCCTGGGTCATCACCGTGACTCTGGAGCGTGACCCCAAAGATGCACTTGCCCATTTGCTTATTCGGGCTCAGGGTGCGATGTCAAACCCTGCTCAGTCGGTGGTCACTTTTCATGTGGCGTTTGCTCGGCTGGATCACAGTGAGGGTGTGGGAAGGAGCGGGTTTTGATGTTGGCCCAGATAGAAGGGTGGTGAGATGCTGAGAGCCACGGCATCGACAGGAGATTGGGGCTGGGCGAAGGTGCGCGCATGTGACTGTGACCTTGAGAACTCGGTCGTTCATCCCCGAGGAATAAGAAGAGGAATAATAGGATTCCTGGTACAACTGTCTTCTGTTGCCCAAATAAGAGATTTCTGGTTCTCACACAGGATTCTGCTACTGGTTGCCACACCCCTCCGCATACACATGTGAAAATGCACTGGAATCTAATTAGGGTGGACAGCAGCCCTTCTTTTAATATTCACAACAGCTCCAGGACACACAGACTCTTCCTAGAGTTAGTCATCCTTAAGGAATGATGCCTCCCTCCCACTTCCTCATAAAACCAGGCACAGGCTTGCCCGAGCCGGTGTGGCTCAGTGGATAGAGCGTCAGCCTGTGGACCGAAGGGTCCCCAGTTCAATTCCGGTCAAGGGCACATTCCTGGGTTTCAGGCTCCTCCCCGGCCCGGGCCCTGGTCAGGGTGCATGCAGGAGGCAACCCATCAATGTGTGTCTCTCACATCGATGTTTCTCTCTGTTTCTCTCTGTCTTCCCCTCTCCTGCTCTCTCTAAAAGCCAATGGAAAAATATCCTTGGGTGAGGATAAAACAACAACAATTTTAAAAAAACAACAAAACAAACAAACAAAACAGGCACAAGCTAGCTTGCCTCCTCATTGTATTAGGCCCAATGTGACTGAAGGATCAAACTCAGTTATTCTCTAAGAAGAATCCCCTTTTTAAATTAGATGATTAAAACACGCGGACAAGAAGACACGCCTGGGTAGACACGCCTGGGTAAGTGTCAGATCGATAGCCGGGCGCCGGTGCAGTTTTTGAGAGATTGACCACATGCACGTTCATTAAATTATATGATTGTGCACAAGAGGCTGTTGTTTGCTTAGGAATCTTCAGTGAAGTTGCAGGAGGACCAAAATGACCAGAGTGCATTTCTATATATATATATATATATATATATATATATATATAAAATAATAATAATAATTTAAAAATCTGAGTGTGTGATTTCTGCCCCATCGGAAGAAACAAAAATTCTCTCAACTGGATGTTCTCAATGTGTCGATTAATGAAAATCACCGCAGATAGATTTCAAACTGCTTGAGATTATTCTTCTCAAACCCTTGGATTTAGGCGCTTTTTATTTTATTTATTTATTTTAAAATATATTTTTCTTGATTTCAGAGAGGAAAAGAGAGGGAGAGAGAGTTAGAAACATCAATGATAAGAGAGAATCATTGATCGGCTGCCTCGTGCATGCCCCCTACTGGGATCGAGCCCACAACCTGGGCAGGCGCCCTTGACCGGAATCAAACCCGGGACCCTTCATTCCACAGGCCAACGCTGTATCCACTGAGCCAAACCAGCTAGGGCTCAGGCGCTTTTTAAATGTATGCATTCCCAGGCGCTGCCTGTTGAGACTCGACAAGTTGGTCCGGACGCCGCTCACATTCTGGCTGTTTAGGATTCTGAAGGCTCCTGCCATCTCTTTTGGGGTATCTCCTGGTAGGCCGAAGGTCACCCATTTGGAATCCATGCTGTGCCACCCTTGCAATGTGGGGTCCCTCCTATTGCATTGGGTTAACAACAGTCCTTGGCTCTGTCCATGTTCCATGCTTTGCAAAGGAATCTGGTCCCCAAATGCATCACGGCGTGGAACTGAGGGCTCCCAAGACTTTAAACCCTCCCAGGCCCTGCCCAGCTGAGCCCCGCCGTTAAATCTCGAGGTTAACAGGACATAAAGCTGCATATTTCGTGTTTTTATTGGATTCTCTGGTTACAGTTCTTCCTGCCCGTCTTCCCCACGGAGGGTCTGGAGGCGGGGCCTTTGGATGGCTTGAATTCCTCATTTACAATCTCTCCCAGTGGGTGGTGCTCCGTGTGGGTTACTCTGCGTGTAGGAGGCACAACAACTCGGCCATTGTTCCCGGGATTTAGCATCGGGCCACCCCGTGTGGGCTCACAGGCCTTCCACGGAGCAGCACGGGGTCTCCCAGGTCCTGCCTTCAGACAGGGCTCCCGGGAACTCAGCCTCTCAGTGTGATGAGCCCCCAGACCCCCAGGTAGAGGCCACGCTGAGCCCCACCCACCCACAGGGCACAGCAGCCAGTCCCTCCCCAGTCTCCTTTCTTCTGACAAAGTGCAGAATCTCAATAGCACGTTAGGCTTAGAAAGTTCAGAGGTCAATCTTCAAGATGCTGCAGGCAGACACGTGGGACCAAACTCAGCCATCAGCGGCCAGGCTGGTGCCCTCGGGGTGGGTGACAGTGGTGGCCTCTCCAGTGAAGAGAGGCATCCCTTGCGAAAGCACCAGTGTCCCTGCTAATCAAACAAACCAGCAGTGGCGGTTCCCTGGCACAAAGGCGTGAGTGGGTGAGGGTCCCAGGGAAGGGGGTCACCACTTAGCTTCCACGCAGTGACGCTGGTAGACAGGAGTCTCCAAAGAAGATCACACTCCGCTTTTGGATCACTTTCAAATGTACGTATTGGCATTCTTGGAAACTGTCTGCCGTTCTGCACCCTCCCTAGACTCTTAAAGAAAGAAATAGCAGAAAGAAAGGAAAATCTGAGAAAGAGAGAGAGAAAGAAAGAGAGAGAGGAAGAGAGAGAGAAAGAGAGGAAGGAAGGAAGGAAGGAAGGAAGGAAGGAAGGAAGGAAGGAAGGAAGGAAGGAAGGAAGGAAGGAAGGAAAGGAAACATAGGCCAAAGTGTTAAAACGGAAGGAAGGAAGGAAGGAAGGAAGGAAGGAAGGAAGGAAAGGAAACATAGGCCAAAGTGTTAAAACCCCTCTGCTGAGACAAGATACTGTGGGAGGTTACTTTTCCCATCGATGTAGCAATTTAGAGAAATTCCTCTCCACTGAAGGTCACCTTGACTTTAGGAAGGAGACAGGCCTGAATGATATGCTAATTAGGACACATCCCTTTGAAAACCGTCTCCCTGGCTGGATATAAATCTTTAAAGCAGGGCCTGTAGTGAAAATACTTTTGCACCAAGTTCTCGCTTCCTGTTTTCTTCTTAAAAGAGAGTTGGTTGGTCCGGTGGATCCCTTGTTGTTGAAATTCAATCAAGGGCATTAAAGTGTAAACCAGTTGGAAAAACAAAGAGCTTTAGGGAAATTAGTTGCTTCAACAACAACAAACAAGCCCTGGGTAATCTTCTTAGAGAAATTAATGAAGGGAAAACCGCCCTCCGCTGGGGAGCGGAATGATCCGGGCTCTCGAGCCAGGGCCCGGGAGGTTTAGCGAGAGAAGGTGCAAGCGAAGAAAGCGAGATTAAGTCGGACTTCAAGGAAAACACAAAGAAATGTGGGGGATCTGAGAGCAAGCGCACCCATGTTCAGCCCGGGGAGTGGTTTGGAGGGCCAGTGGGGCCTAATCCTTTATGCAAATCTCCGCACACTGGAGGCTGCCTAAGTGTTGCATACGATTAGCACGCGGACCTCTGAGGGGCTAGCCCACTTCAAAGAAGCCCCTGGACCAGAAGCACCCAGAGTTATCAGTCAGCTCCACTTACTCATCTTCCTACGTTTCCTGACACTTGAAGATGAAATCTCATTTTCCAGAGTCTCGAGGGCCTTGCAAAACACCCAACACACAAAAAGCCACCACCAAACCATTCTATATTTTTATATATTTGTATTGATTTCAGAGAGGAAGGGAGAGGGAGAGAGAGATGGAAACATCAGTGATGAGAGAGAATCATGGATCAGCTGCCTCCTGCACGCCCCACACTGGGAACGGAGCCCGCAACCCAGGCGTGTGCCCTGACCGAGAATGGAACTGTGACCTCCTGGTTCATAGGTGGAAGCTCAACCACCGAGCCACACCGGCCGGGCATGATAGCTGAGTATTTGAAAGATGAATGTTCACTTTGCCACCTTCACCACCTTCACCCTCCTTAGAGCAACATTCTTGCCAGGCACATACTCATCTTGCTGGATGTCAAAGGTCACGAGGGAGTCAAGTCAATGGGATACAATGTGTGACTGTTGGGTGCTGGGGCTCCTCCACGCATGAGTTCTCTGCCTTGGACGTGTAGAGAGAGAGCCGGTTGTGTGGAACTTTCTCCCCCAAAGGCATCAAGTTTATGTCATGTCTGAAGGTGAACAGATGTTAAAGGGCGAGGCCGCCCTGAGGTGACCCCGTGTCACTGAGGATGTGAGTGGCCATTCCTTCTCAGCAAGAGGGCAGGTGAGCGTGCTGTCCATGGCGCTTACTCCAGAAGGGCCGTGCTCGGGGTGTGTGCGCGTGTGCATGTGCGTGTGTGAGTGTGTGCACGTGCACACCGACACTGCCGGATTCTGGTGTGGACTGTGCAGACATCTGATCGGGGTGGGGACCCTCCCCACACCACCTTCCAGAGTTCACCCGCTCTGCCCACTTGTAGCATTTTCAACCCCCTCCCTCCCTCTGCCCCGGTCCCCAGCCGCCCCCTCCCGGATCTGTCCCAATTCCAGGAACCACTGCCACATCCTTTAGTGTTTCCGTGCTGGCAACGCTTCTGGGTGAGCGAGGGGCCGCTTTCCAGTCCCCCCAACCTCCCCCTCCCCTTCCCACGCCGGGGTGGAGAGGGGCCGGCTCTGGACTCGGAGACCCGGGTGGGAGGCCTAGCCCTTTGCTGTGCGACGGTAGGCGCATTGTTGACCGTCTCTGAGCCTCAGTTTTCTCATCCGTAAAATAGGGATGATGGTGAGCAGCCCTGTCCGTAGAGTTGTACCAAGGTTGTGATCAGCACAGGGCCACAGCTGGCTCCCGGGGCGCAATGGCTTGGTGAACGGAATGCGGACTAGATCACAGACCTACTGCGTCGCTCATGGGCACCTTCCACGGGGTACCGTCTGCCCGAACCATTCACACGGGTCCTGAAAATAAAGCCGCAACTTGTAGAACAGGGTAGGCGCTTACATAGTCACCAGCGTAACTAGGTGCTGTTACCAAGGCAGCCCTGACTCCTCACCCATGATCCTGGCAGCCGGGTTGGCTGGGCTGCCACCTGTAGCCCACTTTTAATGGCCAAGAAAGTTTCTTCTCTGAATTCAAACGGGTAACCAAAAAGGGGTAGGCTTGCCCATCAGAGCACCCCACCCAGCACCAGCCCTCCCTCCCCCTGCGTGACCACGGAGCCCTCCTCCCAGTACCTCCCAGTAGCAGCTGGTGGTGTCCCTGAAACTGGCAACGAAGGGAAAGCATTTTCCCAGTCCCAGCCAACGGCTGGCGGCCTCCTGAAGGCCCCCTCCAGCCGGGCAGCTGGAGCAGGCTGGGGGCGGCCGGCCGGGGCCGCCCGAGGACCAGATGGGCAGCAAGGCTGGGTCCCCGGCTGCCCCCGCCCTGCTTGTCATCCCCAATCACACTGGCTCTAAGCCGTGTTTTAATTTACTCGACTGGCTCAACACCCGCGCCGCCGGGCGGTCCTGGGGGCCCCTCATTCCTGCTGCTGATGACAAGGCGTATGCAAAAGGCACAATTATTCACCCGCGAGGTGACAGCGGAGGCCTCTGCCTGGGAATAGGTTTCCAGCTCCCAGCATCTTCATGTCAGTCGCTGAAGCGCGGGGCAGTTTGCAAACAATCCTACGGAGACCGGTTTGTTGTGTGTGCAAGTGATAAGACTTCAAGTGGTGGCCGCCGGCTGGCCATTGATTCCGTGGGCCCGGCTTAGGGAGGGGTGCCGGCCGCGCACGCTCCCTCCCATTCGGCCAGGGTATGGGATATTGTTTTTCAATCCAGTAAGATCCTCCCCTCCCTTCTCCTTCTCCTCCCCCCCCCCCAACCCCCCTCACGCGGCCCGTTTGGCCTCAGACAAAGGGAAATGTGTCGAGCCCGGGCCTATTAATGCGCGGAGTTGGCGTGGCTCATGTTCTCATGTGGCCCGCATTCCAGAGCATCAGCAGCGAGCAGCCCGCGTGCAGCTTTCGGCTCCCGCGCCCGCGGTGGATTTCATTCGCCACGGTCCAGCCGTGGCCACAATGCCTTTCCCTTTCTTATGGCCTCCGATGATTTTCCTTCTGGGAGGGCCTTGTTGTGAGAAAGAGAGAGAGAGAGAGAGAGAGAGAGAGAGAGAGAGAGAGAGAGAGAGAGAGAATGAGAATGAGAGAGAGGAAAAACCACTGTTCTTTTCCTTTCAGGGTGTCATTTGCAATTTAAAGCTAACCTGGGGAGCCCGGGAACAATGGCGATGCCCATGAAACGGTCCCAGCCTGGCCGCCTGCCCAATGAGGGTGATGTCAAGCTATTTAGCTCTTTGTGCTCCCATAATATCTACTTAATGCAATTCAATAGCGGAGGCTTGTTAGCGGCATTAAGGATTCTATTAAGTTCTTCCCCGAGCACCTCTGGAAAGAATTGTCTGGAAGGGGGTGGGGGTCTCTAACAGCCAAAGAAGGACCGCACTTGGTGTAAGACCTGGGGCTGCAGGGCTCTGCGCGGAGCCCACGTCCAGGCCGCCGGGCGTGGGACTGGGCGCCTCCCTGGCACAGCCTGGCACCGCTGCGAGGTGCTCCCACGTCTCCCCGGAAGTAGAACCGTCCTCAGGCCAACACACCTCCTGGGAGCGTTTGTAGAGAATCGCATCCGTGAGAGCAAGCGGTCCCCTTCGTTCTCTCGCGACGTGTTCCTGTTTGGATTCCAGGAGACGCATTCAAGTCAGCGTGTGCCCCCGCGACGCCACCTCGCTCGATCGTCCATCGCGATGTCGTCACCTCGATCTGGCGGGTTTCCTGGTGTGTCTGGAAGCCACCGCTCTAACTAGGTGTGCGGAAGGGAAGCGTGCCGTGGGCCCCGCCCCCGTGGGCCCCGGGCCAGAGGAGGACATGGCTGCGACCTGCAAAAAGCCCGCCTGACCCTGACCCCAGGGTCTCCTTAGCCCCAGGGCCCGCTGCCGAGCCCAGAGCGGCCTTCCCACTCCCCCTGGGTGCTCCAAGCCGACGACGTCAGAGGATTTTTCTAGCAGGAAGAGAGCCAGGACCCTGCCTGGCACACAGGGCTGCCCCGGGCTTCCCTACCAAGGGGCGGTTATGAACGAGCTCCGGAGACAGCCGCCCGGGGCCAGCCCTTCTCTCCCCCCCCGGAATGCCAACTCCCTCTGGGGCCACCCTGCCCCAGGAGACACTCCAGGTGTGCGTGGGGGGATGGGGGTCCCCGTCTTGCCCCTTGCAGCCCCAGGGATCCCAGGCAGAGCAGCCACAGTTGGTCGGTGGGTAGGATAGGTCGGTGGGTGGGGTAGGTGGGTGAGTGGGGTAGGTGGGTGGGTAGGGTAGGTCGGTGGGCAGGGTAGATGGGTGGATAGGGTAGGTGGGTGGGTAGGGCAGGTGGGTGGGTGGGGTAGGTGGTGGTAGGGTAGGTCAGTGGGTAGAGTAGGTCGCTGGGCAGGCACCCAGGAGCTGGCTGAGAGGGGCCGGGAGAGGGAGTCGGGGGCCGCGGGAGGGCCAGCCGGAGGGGAGGGGCCGCCCGGCGTTTCACACAGGGGCTTGAAGAGGCCAGCACTAAGCTGCCTTTTCAACGGCGGTAAAGCCGTCCATCTGGCCGCCCCAACCCTCTGTCCGCTGGTTCGCCGGGCCCGGGCTGACTGGGCCTCCTGAAGCAGAAGTAACGACATCAATGGTGCAAACCCCGGCCACTTGAGGGTATTACATTTCATTTCATGCTTGACTTCATCAAAACTGGGGAAATGAAATGTACACCTTTTTGATGTCCTTTTCCCTGCTGCTTAAAGAGAAGAATCTTAACCCATTTGATCTTCACAGGCACCCAGTAAATGACCAAATATGCCGAGCTGTCAGGAGCAGACGGCGGCCAGTTGCCAGGCGGTGTTAGGTCACTGGGAAAGCGCCCAGCGCGGGCGGACTGCAGCCCGGAGCCCAGGGACTTGGTTGCACATGCACGTCCCTACCCCCCCCCCCCCCGCCCCAGCCAGGCCGCCGTGGGGAGCTTTGTAAAGGAAAACACGGGTTTGGGGAAAATAACCAACCGGCCCTTCGATTCGGAGGGAGGGAGCATGGCCCACACACTTGCTCCGGGGGGTGGGGGGTCCCTCAGGACTCCTCTCAGGGGTCACCTCCCCCTTGAAGCTTTTCCCAACCTCCCCCCAGAACCGTGTGAGGGGGGGTGCACTCTGGAATCAGTCTGCGTGTCCTTAGGCAAGTGGCTTAACCGCTCCAGGGCCTCAGTTAACTCATCTGTAAAATGGGCACGATTCCAGTTGCTGTGAGGATGAAAGGATAGAATGTGTATAAAGTGCTGGGCACCATGCCTGGTACCTGAGAAGGGCAGATACATGCAAGCTGTCCTTGTCATGGCTCTACACGGACCCCTCACTTTCCGGGAGTTCACTTTTCGAGATAATGGCAGAGAGCAATGTCACTGCTGCTTCTCCTTATTCCATTTCAGCGTCAGGGGCACGCTCTATTCCCACACGGCGGGGGAGCCTGTATTTATGACTGGCTGCTGTTGACTCAATGTGACCCCTCCTTCCCCCCAATTTAAATGTTGAAGCTCAACCCTTTAATGTGATTATATTTGGAGGTAGCACTTTCGGGAGATAATTAAGGTTAAATGAAATCATAAGGGAGGGTACAAATCCTATACAATTGAGAGCCTTATGAGAGACAGGGAGGAAGCGGGGTGGGAGAGAGAGAGAGAGAGAGAGAGAGAGAGAGAGAGAGAGAGAGATTCTTCCATGCTCATACACTGAGAAAAGGCCATGTGTGGACGCTGCGAGAAGGTAGCCATCTGCAAACCAGGAAGAGAGCCCTCCCCAGAACCCAATGGTCAGCAACTTGATCTCGGGCTTCCCATCTAAGTACCCCATCTGGAATTTTGCTGTAGCAGCCCAAGCTAATACACCAACTAATTAGCGTTCTCTCTCTCTTTTTAAAAATGTATGTGCTCATCTCCTGAACGAGACTCTGAACTTCTTTGGGGGCTTAGCACCGTGTCGGGGAGACAGTGGATGCTACCGGTTAATCCTGTCACTGAGTGGACAGCTGTTCTGTGTGACAGGAGAGCCCTGGTCCCTTTCTTGTCCCATTTGGCTACTTCTGTGCCCTGTGACCTTGGACAAGTCACTCACCCTCTCTGTGCCCAGCTTCCCCCTCTGGAGCACATGGAGTTGGATCGGATGACTTCTAGGGTCTCAGGGACTATGCGATTCTGCCTTTAATCAAAGACGGGGGTCGGGAGAGCAGGGTGAGGGGCAAGAAGAGTCTAGAATGAGGCCGCCGTCTGCCCCCACCTCAGGCAGCAAGAACTGCTCAGTGATGACGCTGAGTGAGCAGTAGGATGCTAAGAGGTGTCATTGAGTTTGGGATTGGGGGGGGGTACAGGCTCACTCAGGCGGGTATCACAGGTCTGGCTCCTGTCTGCCCAGTGGAACTGGGGAAGGGGTCCTGGGCTGCCTGTCCAGAGCTCAGGGATGGTTAGGCTTGTGGTCCTCAGCGCATAGTTGGCTGAATCGTGTACAGCTGTCTAGCCAGCCTGTGGTCTCCATAGCCTTGCAAATCGAAATACCAGAAGGGGTGGCTGGTTAAACTGTCATCCCCAGCCTTAGGCCCTGCCTTCTTAACGGGCTCAGTAAGGGGGCGCCCCAGGGTGGGGCTTCTACCGGGCCTCCCTGGAGAGCCAGGAAGGCTTCCTAGATCTGCTCCTACCCAGGCAGCTCCGCCAGCCGCTAACTCACGCATGACCGCGGGCCAGTCCTATGGACTCCGAGCCTCAGGGGCTTCCCCTCTGAAAAGAGCAGAGAACACACCTGCCTCTCTCAGGCCGTGTGTGACTGGCTCCTGAGGGCTGCTCCTCCCCAAGGGCACGGGCACCTCCTGGGCTGACAGTTTCACTGAGCCCTTCGAGGCAACAAGCTTGCGAGAAACCCTGGAGACAACCTAAATACATTGCGAGACAGCCGTGCCATGGGCCCCTCTGCCACCAGCCCGTGTAGGTGTCTGTGATGCAAGGTTAAAGCAGGACGTTGCAAAACAATCCGCAGAACGTGATGCTGTTTTTGAACATGTGCATGTGTGTGTGGTGTGTGTGTGTGTGTTTGTGTGTGTGTGCGCGAGCACAGGTTCTGGGAAGTGGCCTGGGTTCTGGTCTGGACGCTCACATACCAGCTTCATGACTTGGACAAGTTACTTAACTTCACTCCTGCCTCGGTTTCCCTGAACATGGGATGACTCACCCGCTAGCTTCCTCTGCTTGTTATAAAGATTAACTGTGTCAGCGCGCAGTGAGGGTCTTAGCACAGGCGCATAACGGACAGCCAATGAAATGGGCTGTTAGTGCCATGGAAGTGCTTTTAAGAAGTCGGACAGGCTATGCGCCCCAGTGGTGAGCAAGGTCACCGGTCATTTCTGTATTCCATAACCGCAAGGCACACAAAAGAGGTGGGATTTTATTTTATTTTTTTTATGGGAGAAAAAGAACTCGAGGCTGGGGCAGGGGGTGATATCCCTTCAGCATGGAAAGATGTCAAAAAGTGAGCTCTCACCGTCTGTGAGGCGAGAGCGCACGTGGCCGATAACGATGAAGTGGTGTGCGTATGAGAAACCCCGCAAGTCCATGGATCACCCTTCTCACGGTCACTGCTCCTGGAAGCAGGGCCGGGACCAGAGGAGGCAGGCCGGGCACCCAGGCCATGTGGCTGGCTCTAGAGGGGGCACTCCCTCCGTTCTGCACCCTGCATGGCACACTCGCCTCACCTCAGTCCCGGGCCCGCTCAGGAGGGCGAGGTTCTGAAAGCTTCCCATTTCTACGCTCGACATTTCTGTATTGTCTTCGTTATTTCGACAATTATTCTGTATTCCCACCGGCTTCTACGTTATTGCATGTTTATGTCATGTCTGCTAAAGAAATAGCCTATATTTCTGTATTTCTTTAACAGGGCGGGCCTAGGGATAAAAATGTCACCCAATGATGATAATGGTTACTGCTACAATGTATCCATTGGGATTCTGGGCGTGGAGTTGCCTGCCCCTACCCCTGTGTGGCCTGTGGTGTGAGACTTGCTATATGAAATAACTCCTGCAGCCAGCCCTTGTGAGCGCTTGCTGTATGCAGGGCCCTGGGGAGTAGCCCAGCGAATCCTCCTACAGGCCTTCCGTGTGGGGCATGCACCATCCCTACGTAACATGAGGGAACATGACATTCAGAGACCTCCAGAGACTTGCTCAGGGTTGCACAGCTCGTAAGAGGCAGACATGGGATCCGAGCCCTTGGAGTCAAGCCCTGAAATGTATACTCTCAACAGACACCCCAGCCTGCGCTGCTCAGCCCAGATTTGCCGTGTAATGGCATCTTCAACTATCCTGCTTTGGGGTCCCCTTGCCCTTTTTTTGTTCATTTTATTTTATTTTTTTTTGGTGGAGCAACAGGTTTGACCTGATGGGCCAAAGAACCCCAAATCCCACCAAGAAAATAAAAATTTTTTAAAAATTCCCAGTCTCTGCCCCACCTCTGGGCAGCACCAAAGGACTGTGCCCCTCTCCCTTTTGTTAAGGGGCCTCGTTTCTGCCTTGATGAAAACGTTTGTGACAGATCATCAAATGCCGATGCGTGGCCGGGGACAATGCCTCGTTGGTTACAATATAAGTGAACATGAGCACAGGCCCTCGGTGCCAGAAAGGCAGAGGGTGCGGCTGCCTTTGCAGGGGCACAGGCTGCGCCCCCGGGAGAGAAAGCCAGGAGCCCCTACCGGGTCTCGCCTGGGCCGGCGACCGGCCGACAGCTCTTGTGTGACAAGATACATAGCTTCCTTTCAGCCGCGGGCAGATTATCGGTTACTATAGTTTCCCTAATGCTCAAAGACAGCTCCGGCCTAAGCTGAACAGAATAGGTTAAAAGGTGCCGAAGTTTGGCCCCGGGAAGCCACATGTTGAGAATCAGACACCACACAAAGCAAAAAGCACATCTCCCTGGGCTTTGATGTCTTTTCTGAGGGATGTAAAGTGGGAAAAATACAACCGGTGCTCAGGCCGGGGGCTCGAGGGGGCCCCCGCGACAATGGCCGGCCGAGGGGGGGGGGGGGCTGAGCGCTGCGCTCAGACAATGTCCCCAATCCCAGGCGTCCCTGGGTGCGCTGCTCCTTCACAGACACCCCGCTGGAAACAGCATGTCACCCCCATTTTTATTTTTATTTTTTTAGAGAGTCCCTGCTGGCCTCCCCAGCCCAGCTAAACCAGACTTTTGCACAAGTTCCTGAGAGAGAGAGAGAGAGAGAGAGAGAGAGAGAGAGAGAGAGAGGCTACTTTCTTGCAAAAATGCCAACGCCCCCAGCCCAGCGGCCTGAACACCGCCACCCACAGCCAGCACCCCTTTTCCGCCTGTTTTGAATTTCCCTGGATCTGCATAAACAGGCCTCTCCAAGGGGAGACGCCGGCTCCCCTCCAATCATTCATCTCGGCTCTAAGAGATTGCCTGGCGCGTCCCCCGGAGGTGACAATGTGACGTTTCTCATAAACGAGATTAAATTAACCACTATTTATGCCCGCCGTGTGGGTTTTTCCTCCTCTCCTGCCGGGGTCTGTTTATTTCATTTTTTTGCTTTTTATTTAAATTTAGGGAGCAAGATGAATGTGCGCTTGCGTTCGGAGATCTCCATCCATCACCCCGGCAGGCAGGCGGCATCTGGGAACAGACGTGTGTGTGTGGGAGGGAGGGAGGCGAGGCGGCGAGGGCGCCCGAGGGAGCCGGCCCGGCTCCTGCCTGCAGTTCCGTCTTGGTGGTTGTTGCAGTATTGTGCTCCCGGTTGTCATTAGTTCTTTATAATGTTTCATGAAAAATATCTAATTGTGACAACTGTATTCCTCCCGCGAACATATTCCTTGAATTGAAGGGCTCACAATGGCCACAGGGTAACTGCCCTTGAATTTGAGGCCTTTGTGGGCCGTCAATAGGCTTACAATGTGTTGAATTAGCAGGCATATTAATGGACAGATGCAGGAACCACCATTCTTCAGCCTCAAATCTTCTTATGCAAATACCCCCATGAATCCAGTTCAAAGCGCTGCCTTCAAAATGAGCCGCGCCCCCACCCCCCTCTCTCCGAAGGGGACCCCGGGAGAAAAGTGACATGAGAAAAGTTGAGACACTTGTTTTTCTAACTGGACATGATCTTGTTATCATAATCTGATACTGGCCACTTGCACGGCCGGCTTGTAGGGTTTTAAGCCCGAACAGAGAGCGGTAATCTCGGCCTTTGTGGGACTGTGGACAGAGCCCCGGCGCGCAGGAAAGCCGCCAGTGAGAACGGAGCCCGGTTCGAGCTTTCTCAAACACAACTTTTCATGATAAAGGCTTTTATCCTCCCGTAATCACCCAGCTGGTTTTCAGGGGCGTTGGGAAGGTTGGCAAAGGGCAGCGAAGGCTTTTTTTTTTTTTTTTAATGAAAATAACCAATTCTGATTACTCCCCTCCCCCCCCCATCAGTCTGACTCAGCTCTCAACCTGCAAAGTAACTGAGTTTGTGTAACCTCTATCTGGCCCCAGGCGAGGGAGCAGGAGGCTAGCTGACACCTCTGGGCCACCCACCTGTGCCAGGCACTTTGATTCTGTTCTTAGAGCTTTGCAATATTGACTTGTTTCATATTCACAAATACCTGAGGAAGCAGCTGCTAGACTAGTACTACCATCCCCATTGTACAGATGGGAAAAATGAGGAAAGAGGTTAAGTTGCTGAGGGCGTAAGTTTTTAAACCATCTGGGGGGGGGGCGTGCAGCTAATTCTAGTGGGAAATGGGAATTTCCCAGGAAGACTTACCCCCCCGCCAAGAATCTGCTCCTCCCTCCCTCTCCCCTCACCCCACGATGCTCCTCTGAGCTGAGTGGCCCAACCAGTGTAAGGATACTTGGCCAGTCTGCCTCTGTTACCGTAGTGTCCTTTGCCCCTTGACATGGTAATGTGATGGATTTGTATTTATAAAAAGGTTCTAGCCCAGCCGGCGTGGCTCAGTGGTTGAGCGTCGACCTAAGAACCAGGAGGTCACGGTTGGATTCCCGGTCAGGGCACAGGCCCCGGTTGCAGGCTCGATCCCCAGTGTGGGGGGTGCAGGAGGCAGCTGTTCGATGATTCTCTCTCATCATTGATGCTTCTATCTCTCTTTCCCTCTGTGAAATCACTGTCTGGTGTCATTCCTGACAGTAACTGCGGCGCTGTCTGACTGTGTGTGCGTTACGTGTTTTGCATTTGTGCATGAGTTGTTCACTGAGCACTGATTCATTGATCCCCCACATCCACCCTGTGAAGAAAGTCGGCTTGTCATTCCCATTTTATGGCTGAGGAAACTGAGGCCTCCTCTCCCCCCAATAGGTTCACTTATTTGCCCAAGGTCAAAGAGCCGAGACTTCCACCCAAGAACTCTGCTCAACCCTGGACCACTCTGTTCCATGCCAGTCAGGATGCTCCCGCCAGCCTGGGGGCGGGGGTGGGAGTGGGGGTGGTGGCTGTTTCTCTTACCTGCCCTGACCGGCCCATTGAATTCACCTTCCGCTCAGCTTTAGTCCAGTTTCTGTCCTTGTACCTTCATTCCCCACTATTCTCCAAAAGATTATTGGATTCATTACATTATGGCCTTGTTGTGTTTGTGTATTTGTGTGTTTGTATGGGTTTGTGTGTATGTGCATTTGTGTGTGTACCAGTGTATGTTTGGGTTTGTGTGTTTGTATGTTTGTGCGTGTGTGTGTATTTGTGTGCGCGTTGGTGTGTTCTGTGTATTTGTGTGTGTACATGGTTGTGTGTGTGTGTGATGTATGTACACGGGAAGCGTGTATGCTGTGGAGGATGAAGGTGGGAGGGGGAGGTAGAGAGGAGACAGGGTGACTCACCATTAGGGAGACTGGAGAACCCAAAGGCGAAGAACTGGCCCAGGGCCCTTCATCTGGGTGGATCCCTCCGAGATACCCTCCGGCAAGAGACCTTCCCCGCGACCTTGACTTAGGACCTTCAAGGTTTGTTGCCAAAACGAGTCAGATAACAAAATGGGAAGGCACGTCTGTGCGCTCCAGGATAACATAACGACAAGAAGCACAGCAATAACAATAAATGATAATAATTACAGGCGGTCCGCCGGCCCCAGGCACTGTGCTAAGGGCTTTCTCTGGATGACCCACGAGCCACAGATAGGACAGTGCAAAGGAGAAACATGTCACAGATGTGGGGCAGAGTAAGCTGTTGCTGGGAAAGTGAATGGTGCGTCAGTCGGCTCCGGCTGCATTAACACATCACCCCAACGGGGTGGCTTACACAACAGGTTTATTTCCTCACAGCTCCGGAGGCTGGGAGTTCAAGATCAACGTGCGGCCAGGGTGGTTTCTGGGAGAGCTCGGCTCCTGGCCTGCAGACAGGCACCTTCTCACTATGTCCTTCACGGGACCTTTCCTCTGAGCACGGGCAGAGAGCGAGCTTGATGGCTTCACAGACATGGGCCAAATCGAGGAAGGTGCCCGCCCTAAGGGAGCTTTAGATCAGTGATGGCGAACCTACGACACGCGTGTCAGAGGTGACACGCGAACTCATTTTTTTGGTTGATTTTTCTTTGTTAAATGGCATTTAAATATATAAAATAAATATCAGAAATATAAGTCTTTGTTTTACTATGGTTGCAAATATCAAAAAATTTCTATGTGTGACACGGCACCAGAGTTAAGTTTCAAAATGCGGACACGCCGAGCTCAAAAGGTTTGCCATCACTGCTTTAGATGTGCATGGCAGGGGCTGGTCAGGCAACGGGGCCCCCAGTGCCTGTTCCCTCATCAGGTGGGAGACCTTCAAAGGAACAGGTCCACATGAGAGCCCTTTAAAGGGGGGAAACTGAGGCAGGCCTAGGGGAAGGGTTTGCCTTGACACTTTATCCTGATGTGGCCACATTTCATTAGTTTTAAAATATGTTTTTATTGAATTTAGAGAGAGAGGAAGGGAGAGAGAGAGAAACGTTGATGGGCTGCTTACCGCACCTCCCTTACTGGGGACCGAGCCCGCAATCCGGGCATGTGCCCTGACTGGGAGTGGAACTGGGGACCTCTGCGTGGACTGGACATCACTCAACCAACCGAGACACACGGGCCAGGGCTAACTAGCTGTTAAGTGAAGAATCAAGTGGCACTGAGTATGTCTTCTATGTGGACACACTGGAATGTTCTGCGGAAGAAAGATAACTCACTTTGTGTGGTTGACTCTGTTGTTTCTGTCCTTGACCGTCGACGTGGAGGGCTTTCGGACAAGACGTGGTTTCGATGGCCCTCTCCCGACGAGGACAGTCCCTGCTTCCGAGGGAGCTCGGCTTTCCCCGCATCTTTCCTGGCGGGTCATCGGAAACGGCGGTTAACGTAGCGTGGCTTTTCAAATTGAGTTGAAAAGTTCATCAAAATGTCATTAATCTGCTTCCGTAGCCTTTCTTGATGAGGCCAGACTTGCGTCTGGCAAATTCTTTATGAAGCAGAGCTCGGAATGGGGCTCTTGCCACATCTGTGGCCTGGCATTAGGTTCCACAGGGAACCCCAAGACCTCCGCTAATGCCTTCGCCGCCCCCTCCCCGCCAAGGCGACCCTGGGTTCACACAGGTGATTTCTAACCCATCCACAGAGTTTGATGGCTACATCCAGGCGGGCATCTGCCCTGGGCACTGTATGATGGGAGATCCCCAAAATAGTGTGGTCCCTGGTCATCTCGAGTGACTATTTGCTGGAAAGTCGTGCATGTTTCAAACCAGGGCTCACCCCCATTCGCTTCCATTCTGACGACCTTCTGGACATGGAAGCCGGGAGAAGGCACTCGGCCTGCCTCCTGAGCTCTGCTCTGCACAGGAGTCGGCAAAGCCAGAACGTTGTTCCCGGCTGCGACCGTAGCAATGGCGATGGTGGCAGTGATGGCAGCTACTGCAGGTCCCTGTAACGCCAGGCAGGCACGCCGTTCTTAACCCTTCTCAGTTGAGAAGAGCTATTAGCCTCTTTCCTCTGGTAAAGAAAACAGGGGATGGCCCTCGCTGGTTTGGCTCAGTGGATAGAGCGTCAGCCTGTGGACCTAAGGGTCCCGGGCTCGATTCCAGTCAAGGGCACGTACCTTGGTTGCAGGCTCCTCCCCGGCCCGGGTGTATAGGAGACAACCAATCGATGTGTTTCTCTCACATCGATGTTTCTGTCTTTCCCTCTCTCTTCCACTCTCTCTAAAAATCAATGGGAAAATATTCTCCGGTGAGGATTAACAAAAAATGAAAAAAAGAAAGAAAGAAACAGAGGCTCCCCCGAGGGCCAGGGCACTTGCACGGGGCCTCAGGGTCAAGGTTGCAAACCGCGTCTGCGAGGAAGAAGGCTGCTCTGCCGCTTAGTTGCCTTGATGGAGGTGGTTGTGTGTTTTTTTTCCTCCCTGGTGAGTTTCCTTTGGACAGGGAGGCGATTTCTCAGCCCAGCTTCCCTGAGAGCTCTCCGTCTGTGTGATACAATTTTTAATGACTTGGACGCGAATCCCAAAGCTAAGGGCAACGGAAGAGGAACGCACCCCCTGCCTGGAGCCACGGGGCAACGTGGGGTCATGGAGTCCTGGAGGCCCCAGTGGGCAGCCGCAGGAGATAGCCGGGGGCGGGCTGAGAAGGGCCAGGAAGGTTGGTCTCTGGAGCCCCTCCCCCCCCCCACCGCCCCCGGTCCAGCCATGCACTTGGAGGCCTGTGCACCCTGCGGGCGGGGTTCAGGGAGGAGGGAGCTGCTGTGTCTGGAGAAGGTGCCGCCCTCCGCGTGGCCTGGTGCTCAGTGTGGTTTCCCCTGTCTGTCGTGGCAGCAAAAATATGGCAGGTGGGGTGCCTGGAACTGCTGCCAGCCAGCTCAGTACATGTCATTAGCAGTATTTATGTGGGCCCCGTGCTCCTCTCCGAGAGAGAGAGAGAGAGAGAGAGAGAGAGAGAGAGAGAGAGAGAACGAGACAGGACCCGTATTTCTAGAGTTTCCAAAGCTTTAGTGGCTCCTGACAGTGCTCGGGCAAGCTGCCACCCACACCTCAGGACGCAGCCAGGGCCCGGTTTATGAGGTTCCAGGTCCCCCCAAGACATCTTTATTCATGTCCGACGCCAGGAGGGGCTCCTCAGGGTCACGTTTCCCATATCTCTCTGATATATTTCGAGGGAGGGGGGGTACACAGGCACAGGGCGGCTGAGTGTCTTTGTGCTTGTTTTTATGGTTGGAGCTTCCTCCTGCTTCCCCCTCCTCCGTCCTCCCTCGGTGCTGAGGAAGGGGTCTACTAGCAGAGCTTTCGCTGAGACGCGCTGGAGCCAGCGAGGGTGGGCTGCGTCCACGTCCTGCTCCATCACCACCCGGAATGTCCTCCCGGACACCCCGCTCCCTCACCACCCGGCATGTCCTCCCGGACACCCCGCTCCCTCACCACCCAGAATGTCCTCCCGGACGCCCCGCTCCATCACCACCCAGAATGTCCTCCCGGACGCCCCGCTCCATCACTCCCCGGAATGTCCTCCCGGACACCCCGCTCCATCACTCCCCGGAATGTCCTCCCGGACACCCCGCTCCATCACCACCTGGAATGTCCTCCCGGACACCCCGCTCCATCACCACCCAGAATGTCCTCCCGGACACCCCGCTCCATCACTCCCCGGAATGTCCTCCCGGACACCCCGCTCCATCACCACCCAGAATGTCCTCCCGGACGCCCCGCTCCATCACTCCCCGGAATGTCCTCCCGGACACCCCGCTCCCTCACTCCCCGGAATGTCCTCCCGGACACCCCGCTCCATCACCACCCAGAATGTCCTCCCAGACACCCCGCTCCATCACCACCCAGAATGTCCTCCCGGACACCCCTCCTGGCCGCCGGAGCCTCCAACTCCTGCTCCTCCAAGGAATGAATCGAGTTGGACACTTGGCTGGGTTCTGTCTCTTGTTTTTTTTGGAAACTGTTGCTTTTTATTTATGGAGAAAAAAAAACACCCAAAACAAACCAAAAGACCAACAGTGTTAATCTGAGTGTAAAAATGTCCTTAAAAGACTTTCGTTTTAACAACTAAAACATCTAAAAGGAAATGCCGTGCATTGGCAATCGCATTTTCCCCTCTCGTGGGAATTTTAACCTTTCTCGTGCAGTCACATCTGTCATTCCTGTTTTTGATCGGTGGGTCTCCCCCAGGGACAGCTTTGTCCCCCAGGGACATTGGGCGATATCTAACCCATGGACACAGACAATAGGGTGGTGAAGGCCTGGGGCGGGGGATGGGGGCCGGGGGCCGGGGACAATGGGGGGGAAGGGGGGGCATGTGCTGAATACTTTCAACAATAAACAGTTATTAAAAATCAATCAATAAACCAATAAGTGAAGACATGTTTGGAAGGGTTGCTCCTGGCATCTAGGGGGCAGAGGCGGCGATGCAGCTGAACATGCTGCAGCCCCCAGGACGGCCCCCAGCAGAGACCCCCTGCCCTCACGTGTCAGCGTGCTGAGGCCCAGACACCCCGGTTTTGACCCCGTGACGTCTCTGGGGAGAGGGTGGGCCTAGAGACAGTGTCCTCACTTGACATTGCCCGGAGAGGCTGTGCGCACTGGGAAGGAATTTGGCTCCAGGACACAGAAAATCCAACAGTTTTTATTTAAAAAAAAAATAAACAGACATTTCTTTTCCCCGAATAGCCAGAAGTCCAGGCGCTGGTGCTGGCCGATGTGTCTGTGCCCAGGGATGCCACCGGAAACCTCAACCCCGTTTCTGTTCTCTGTCATCCCCACTCGGCTGGCTTCCGTCTTCATGCTTGTCACCCCGGGGTACCCAGGGGGCCCCCTCCCCAATCATGCCCGCTCGCAGCAGGAAGCATGGAGAGAAGGTTTGGCACCAGCCACCTCCTGGGTCTTTTATCAGACACTCAAAAGCTCTCTCAGCCCGGCCGGCGTGGCTCAGTGGTTGAGCGTCGACCCATGAACCAGGAGGTCATGGTTTGATTCCCGGTCAAGGGCACATGCCCGGGTTGTGGGCTTGATCCTCAGTAGGGGGCGTGCAGGAGGCAGCCAATCCATGATTCTCTCTCATCATTGATGTTTCTCTCTCTCTCTCTCTCTCTCTCTCTACCTCTCCTTCTCCCTTCCTCTTTCTGAAATCAATAAAAATATATTAAAAACAAAAATAAAAGAGCTCTCTCAGACCACCCTCTTCTCATCAGCCTTCTGCTGACACATCCCTGGCCACAAGGATGCTGGGGGAGGGGACATTCAACTTCCCAGCTGCATCATGGGAGGTGTCAAGAAAGAAGGTGCAGGAAATGAGCACTGAAATAGGTAAAGAATGGCATGCACCACCGTGGGTCAAGGACTCAGTCAAGGTCACGCAGCCAGCCAGCCAGTCTAGACCTCGGTGCTCTGCTGTCCAGCTCTGATCGCCCTGGCCTAGGTTACATCAGGGTTTTTATAAGGACTGTGTCTCCAGAAAGACAGAGGATGGACCCGGAAGGAGAACTTGCTCTGTAGACCTCCCACACGTCCGTGTAGCCTACCAGACGCTGTACTTGTCTCCCTGCAGCCTCTGTCGCCAGCATTCACGGGCTTCCTTATAACTGCAACGCCACTCCCTGTCATCGGAGCTCCGTGTCTTGGCTCTCAGATGGAAGAAGCTCAACACAACCAAAGTGTAACATCCCAGACCAATCGCCTGTCGTGGAAACTCTGGGCAGAAATGCAATACCAAGACAGCCAGGTGCGGCCGGCGGGCCAGTGTTTTTTCAGTTGCAGCCCATCGGTGGGTGGCAAATGCGCTTTAACGGGCCATGACCAGCTTTTAAAAATATGGAATAGAAGAGAACAGAAAGTCCAGAGTGCATTGCACGTGGGAGGGGTGGTGTGACTGTGTAACTTTTTTCTCCATTGTGTGCATGTGTGTGTGTGTGCGTGTGTGTGCATGCGCGTGCGCCAGGCTACATTGTGTGTGCCACAGTCCGCATGTTTGAAAAGCACTGCTTCCCTTTTTGTCCAGGAATGAAAGGACAGACACAAGGAGGGCAGGACACGGCCCTGTCACGCAGGCCGGGCTGGGGCTGCCTCCACTCGGGCCATTATCTTGAAAGCCTGCTTCCTAATTATCTTGAAAGCCCGCTTGCGGGGGCTTTGCAGGGATCTCAGTAACCCTCCTGCCACTCGGTCTCCTGGGCTGAGTGGCCCGTCGGCCCTGGCACCTCCGGTTAATTAGCGCGGCCGCTCTCCCGAGACGACCCTCGCTGGGTGTTACAGTCCCCGGAGGCTGTCCTGCCTGGCACCTCGGGTGGCCGGCCTGGCCTAGGCGGTTGCTGACCTCTGCGTGGTGATGAGCTGGTTGGCATGTGAAGGAGAGAGTCGTCAGGTATTACGTCCTTCCCCTTTAAAATGTGTGTCTTTTCTGCCTCTGATTCGAATCTACTTACATTCAGAAGAAGAGAGAGAGAAACATCAATGATGAGAGAGAATCATGGATCGGCTGCCTCCTGCACGCTCCACACTGGGGATCGAGCCCACAACCCAGGCATGTGCCCTGCCCGGGAATCAACCGTGACCTCCTGGTTCATAGGTCGACGCTCACCACTGAGCCACGCCGGCCGGGCAGAGCCCGTCCCCCAACACCTTTCTTGCTCATTTTGAGAGATGGCTCTTGGTTGACACCCAGATGCTCTTTTTCTTCCCTTTGACATTCCCAATGCAAGGCAGAGAGGGGAGGAAGGAGCAAGCAGGAAACCCACCAATAACCCTTCCCAGGGGTTCTAGGTCCCCGCCGCCCCTCCCCCCCCCCGCCCCCCGAGGGAGAAAGCCCTTTGGACTTTAATTCTGATGTTTTGAGAACAGTGACCCTCCTCCCATTGGGTTCTTCCACCCACAAAAGAGTGGCAACAGCAACCGTCTAGCTTCCCTGCCCCGAATGCTGTGATCTCTGCCGAATCACCATTATTGCTCCCGGTCAAGGGGAAGCCAGGAGACGGGCACCTTGAACTTTGTGTAAGATCAATAAGCTGCAGGTGTGCGAGGCCCTTCTGTGACCTTGAGCAATGTCCTTCAGGTCTGAACCCTAAAACTCAGAGCTATTTAAAAATGTCTCCTGTGACGTTTTCTGGAACTGCCCTCATCGTTCCCCGTAGCTCCCCTTCTCACCCATTTCAGTATCTCCTGGTTTAAGATCATCTCTTTGGGGTAAATATGAAATCCATTCCAACTTCCTAACGGAGCTGTTCCCCACAATCATCTCTCTTCCCGTGTGTCATTACCATGACGGCTCCTGGGTTATAGGGGAAGCTTATAGCCCCGTGGCAGCCACGGGAAGGGGCCATTCTCCGGGCCTCACTCACAGCTCACCGGATGGTGACTAGGAACTTGAGTCGGCATCTGGTTGTAGGACTCATGCCTGCTCGTCTGGGGGATGGCAGGCTTGAGTCTACACGGGGACTTTGGCCGTGGCCTCTGGTGATGAAGTCCACTCTCTGTGGCTGCCGCATGTTAACATTCACTGTTTCTTCCCGCTGCCCCTTCACTATGGCGTGTGGGAATGGTGGGGTCCCCAACACACCCTGTGCTCCTCACGGGCAAGCAGGAGCTCTGCCTCGCGCCTCTCCACGTTGGCAATGTCCTTGGAGGGTCATGTCCTTGGACATGGCCATGGGGGTGGGTCATCCCCAGGAAGCTGAGGGGACGTTCATGCTTCCTGCCAGGTGGGACGCCCTGCTCTCCGGGTTGTGTGTGTATAAAGCTCTGTATCCACACTTCCCAAGCCGGCTCTTGACACACAAAAGGGAGCTTTTAAGTCCCTCTGTCCCCCCCAACGATGATCACTGTCTCTCATGCCCTCAAAAGAGGCTTCCTGAGACACAACGTTGATCAGTGATCTCTTCCTATATCCCTGCCTCCCCCCAAACAATCAATTCAGAGGTGGGGAACCACAGAACAGACGCTTAGCAAGGAGGCCTTGGTTTCGGGTGTAGGGCATGCTGGTCCATTTCTAAAACTATGTTTCTTGTTGAAGCTGAGTGACTTTGCATAAGGGTCCATCTTACCATTCTCTCGACTTCTATGCATGTTGGCATTTTTTCCATAACCCGGAGCGTAAGATAAAGAAGCGAAAAGGCCCGTCACACTTGGAGGCGTCACCCCTGGAGAGCTGAGCGCGTCTCCTCCGCAGGGGCAGGGGGCGAGGGCTGCAGCCCAGGTGTGGCTGGACATCCCCACTGCTGGGGGTTCCTGCGTCATTAGCATAACAAGGCAAGCCCCTAATTTCACCAGATTTAATTTTCAACTTTTATAATTCATTTAAAATTTGTTGGAGGCGTTAATTATGACAAGGGTAAGGGGCGCCGTGCCAGCTCAGCTGGTGGGCAAAGGCATTGAAACTTAATTCGAGTTATAACTGAGTGCAGGAAGGTGGCTTCTGGCCTGGGGTTTGGAGTCCCTGGGTGAGTAGAGAGAGGAGCAGGTGCCCCAGCCTCAGAGGCGGGGTGTGGGTGGCAGTATCTACTGGTTTAAGATCGGCTGCAGGAGGCCATTGGCCAGAAGCTTGTCGAGGGGCTAAGGAAACCCAGGGGGCCGCTCCACACCCAGGACATCCCCGGCTGCTCCCATGGCCCCGGGGGAGGCAGCATTGCCCGGAGCTGGCCTGTCGGCCATGGGATGAACCTGAAGAAAGCTCCAAGGTGCCCCAACAAGGCTGTGAGGCACCAGGGGATTTTAATGTGTTCAATAGCTCCGGACATAGCAGGGGTGTGTGTGTGTGTGTGTGTGTGTGTGTGTGTGTATACATGTATGTGTAACCACGAATGTGTGTGATTGTGTGGATGTGGAGGAATGTGTGCATGTCTGTGCATGCGTGTGTCTGTGTGCAATGTGCATATGCTTGTGAATATGTGTGTGTGTCAATGTGAGGGACCTGTGTGTACCTCTGTGGATGTGGATGTTTTGTGTATGAATATGGGAGAATGTACGTATATCTGTGAATGTGTGTCTATCTGTGAACATGTGTATCTGTGCGTGTGTAGGGGGGGAAATTGAGCGTGTCTGTGAGTGAGAGTGTGGTTTTGAGACAGTGTGTGGACTTGTGATGTGTGTTGGGAAGTGGGGAGAGGCGGGGAACGAGGCAGGTTAACGTCCTACTTTGCACGAGAGTCATTGGGAGGTGAGTCCCGGCCTCCCTCCTAGGCCACGTCCACCACCGTAGGTTACTGTTACCACCACTGTGATCAGCGTGCTAACGATTCTACGTGAGAGCTTCCCGGGAGCCTGGCCCTGTGCTTAGTGCTGTGTTCGCTTTATTCACGTGTATATAACCCCCACACCAACCCTAAGGGCAGGGACTGTTTCCGTCCCCATTTTACAGATGAGGACATTGAGGCCCAGAGAGGTTCGGTCACTCACCCAGGGTCACACAGCTACTGAAGGATGGATCTCAGGCTAAAACGCAGGGTCTATCTGGCCCTAAAGCAGCCGTGGGCAAACTACGGCCCGCAGGCCGGATCCGGCCCGTTTGAAATGAATAAAACTAAAAAAAAAAAAAGACCGTACCCTTTTATGTAATGATGTTTACTTTGAATTTATATTAGTTCACACAAACACTCCATCCATGCTTTTGTTCCGGCCCTCCGGTCCAGTTTAAGAACCCATTGTGGCCCTCGAGTCAAAAAGTTTGCCCACCCCTACCCTAAAGCCAGGGTACTCCATCGCTAATCAGCACGTTCTCTGGAACGTCTTGATGAATGAGTTTTTCTGAGGACGTTCATACTTTGTAAAAGGACTGAGTCCAGAGGAAAATGCGTAGCCCAAAAGAATGCATCTAACGGTGGCATCGCGGGCTCTGTGGCTTGGGCTGGGGGCAGAGATGGGCCAGAGAGGCCTTCTCGGGCCTTCCACGCACGGCTCCCGGGAAGCGGCGGTGTGGCCGGCTGGCGTGGGCACCCTCTCCATCCCCGGAGGCCGCTTTCGAGTCAGATGTCGTGACTGAAGGGTTATGACACGCTTCCTCTCATGCGGGCCTGGGACCCATGGCAGCCATGAGATTGCGTTTACTGCAGCTGCCGTTTTTATAGCTGCTTCCTCGCGGCCCCTGGCCCGCGCTCCCCCGGCCTCGAGGAAATGGGTGTAGGCAGCAAATCAAGGAGACGCTCAGGCATCCTCACTCCAGCTTTGAAAAAAGGTGGGAGCGGCACGGGGTCTTGAACATCTAAAGGAGCATTGTGTGTTGAGGATGCAAAGAAGGGGGAGGTGGAGAGAGGGAGGCAATGTCCCTGGCAGTCCTGGCAGGACTCCTGTGCTGCCCTCCCCTGAGCCCAGGGCCTGTGCTTCCCTCCCCGTGAGCCCAGGGCCTGTGCTTCCCTCCCCGTGAGCCCAGGGCCTGTGCTTCCCTCCCGTGAGCCCAGGGTCTGTGCTTCCCTCCCCGTGAGCCCAGGGCCTGTGCTTCCCTCCCCGTGAGCCCAGGGTCTGCCATGTAAGACTCAGGGGACAGCTGTCCAATGAGCAGTGCTGACCAGGCCACTGTGTCCCGTTCTGCTCCATCCAGGCTTGTCAGCCTCGGCACCGAGGACATCTGGGGCAGAATCAGTTCTGTTGCTGGGAGGGGCCGTTCTGAGCCTTGTAGCATGTTTTGCAGCATCCTTGGCCTCTCTCTACCCACTAGGTGCCAGCAGCAAACCACCCCTCCTCAGTCATGACAATCCAGCGTGTCTTCAGGCATTGCCAAGTGCTCCTGGGAGGGGGAGTTCGGGGGGAGGCAGCAAATGGCTCTGGTGACAACCCCTGCTCTCATCAGCAATCTGGAGAATGGGGTACCCAAGAGGAAAAGAAGGTGGTCTTGAGTATCCCTTTTCCAGAACGATCCATGCCTTCCCTCCTGGGAAATCCCTCTTGTAAGAGCTGATTCTGGCTTCAGTGACGCCCGGATTGTCCTGTGAGTCCCTCTCTGGTGGATGGCGAGAGGGATTAGGAGGGTGTTTGTCATGAGGTTATGACTGGGCAACCCCACAGATTCTGTTCTGCCCACACTTCCCTAGCACCTACTGTGTGCTGAGCAGCAGGGTAGGCGAACAGAGACTCCAGTTCCTCTTATGAGTGTGGGGACTTTGGAATGACAAGGGCAGAGCTGTTCTTAAGTAATTCATTCTCAGAAAATCTGACAAAGAACAGACAAATGAATAATAATGAAAATAACAGTATCTGAGATGACCTGGGCATTTGTTAGGAGATAAGGGCTTATATAAGCTTGATCTCCTTTAAGGCTCACCACCACCCCAAGAAGTGGGTGCCACCCAGAAAACCCAGGACCAGGCGTGTTAAGGAACTTGCCAGGGTCACACAGCCAGTAAGGGAAGGAGCTTGCCTTGGACCCAGCAGGACTGGGCTCCAGGACCTGTGGGGATGTCTTTCTTCCATCTGTACAAAAGGCCAGAAGGAATAATTTGCAATCTACCCACCACCTAGGTTCTATCTATAATACTAAATGCGTAATATGCTAATTAGACCAGACCTCCTTCCGGTTGCCCTTCCAGACGACCTTCCGGATAAAGCTGGGGCTGTGAGAAAGGCCTGGGTCCTGGGTGCTGGAGGGAAGCCGGTGCCGGCAGCCGGGGGAAGGAAGGCCTACTTTTGCACAGATTTCATGCATCAAGTCTCTAATAATTAATATTCTGCTATACTTGCGTTATCACATACCCATCCTTTATCCACCCATCAATCCGTTTTATATTTATGTGTGTGCATTTCAAAGTAAGTTGCAGGCTTCAATACACTTTATACCTACATATATCAGCCTGCATGCCATCCACTCGAGTTTAATACTTGTTTATCGCTTTTTTAAAGAAAAAATTCTATTCATGGCGTGCATAAATCTTAAGCATGCCAGTACATGAGTTTTGACAAATGCGTATACCTTTGTAATGCACCCTCCTATTAAGATAGAGCACAATACCATCTCCCATTAAAGCTCCCTCCTGCCTCCTCCAGCCAATTCTTGCCTCTCACTCCACAGAAACAAGTATCTCCTCCCATTTTTCCCACCATGAATTAGTGTAGGCTGTTCTAGAACCGCTCCCCAAAAATGGACTCATACATGAGTGCACGGCTTTAGTGCAAGGCCTTCCCTCAGCATAATGCTTTTTAGATGCACCCGTGTCATTACATGTATCAGTAGTTCCCTTTGTTGAGGAATTCTGTTATATGACTGTACCTCAATTTGTTTACCCATTCTCCTATTTCTGAACACCGAGGCCATGATGGCTTCTAATAATCAAATGACTTCGTGTCTTTTTTGCACAAGTCTTTTCATGGACAGATGCTTGTATTTCTTTTGGGTAAATAGCACTGAAATGCTAGGCCACAGGATTGCTGAATGTTCAGTTTTGTAAAAAAAAAAAATAAAAAAAAAATGACTACACTTTCCCCAAAGTGATCATACTATTTTACATCCCCAATGACATCTGAGAGAGGTTTGTTTGTTCCACATCCTTGCCAACGCTTTGTGTTGTCAGGCTTCTCAGTTTTAGCCAAGCGGGCGGGTGTGTAGTGGAAGCTCCATGTGGTTTTCATTGGCATCTTCCTGATGACTAACAACGTTGAACACTTTCTCATGTGTTTATGGGCATTCATCAATTCCTGTTTCCTTTGTAAAATATCTGTTCAAATCTTTCCCCCTTAAAAAAAATATTGAGTTGCTTGTCTATTTAATTTTGAGTCAGAGTTCTTTATACAGTCACAATACCAGTCTTTTAACAGGTGTATGTTTTTGGAGTCTGGGGTTTTAACCATCAGGAGGCGAGAGAAAATGAAGATCCTTGGGGTGTTCAGACTGTTCACTCTAAAGTAGGAGACACTTCAGGTTGGCCTGAGGCAGAGCCCGCTCTCCATGCCCCTCTCCCTTCCCACCGAACCCCGAAGCGGGGTGAGCCACCAAACCAACAGGCGCTGTGCACACGCTGGAACAGATGGGATGAGAGGATATAGGGCTGGGAGGGAGAGAAGGCAAGGACGTGGGAGTTGGCACAGGAAAGAAGCTGCATGGCGTTAGGCTCAGGAGGTGGAGTCCCAGCCCCAGTGACCCTTCTCCTGGCTGCAGCTTTGCTGGGCCTGGAGGAATCAGACTCTTCATGTTGTGCCCTGTAGACGCAGGGTCTGTGGTAGTTGTTTCTGCCTTTCAGCAAATACTTCCAGTGTCCTTCTTCCTGACACGAGCAAGGACTACATTTCCTTGCCTCCTTTGAAGTGAGCCTGGCCATGTGACGTGCCTTGGCCAATAAAATGTGAGCAGAATTGATGTCTGGGCAAAAAATTTTAGAGCCAGTATGCTTCTTGCTGCCCATGTTCCCTTCCCACTACTGTGATCATCAGAGAAGTTGGGTCTCTGAGTGAATGCAATGAGCAGAGCCCCCTGCTGGCACGAGTGAAATCATTAGTGTGAAATCCCCTGCAGAGATGTTGTGGTTGTTACTGCAGCATAGCCTAGCCGATCCTGACTGAAAGAGCATTGCTGTCTCTTTCTATGGGCTGCCTAAGGAGACCGATGGGATATGTATGATTCAGACCTCTTCCTTCCCTCATCTTTAGGCACATGCCTTCACTAGTCTGTGAAAGTGATGGCCTGATTATCTTATGGCAAATGAATAAATACAGTAGTTGGAATGATCTTGTCATTAAGTTTCTTCTCTTGGTCTTTCTTTTTTTTTTTAAGCAGCAGGAAAGTGGTTTTTTGATTTTTAATGTGTGCTAACACACAGAGTGAATCCAAGCACATGGTAATTCGGGCAGTAAGAGACAGAACTGAATTCTGTTTTGAAAGAGGATGGAAAGAGTATACACATCATGAGAACTTTCAGCGCCTCATGGGCTCCCAGAAGGATGTGCACCGACAAGCTAATCAGAAACCCTCCCTGAGAAGATCGGAACCTGGAGAAGAGGCCCCGGACCCTGGTGGTGAGGAGGTTCTTGTCTCAGCGATGCACGGGGACGGGACATTCGGGTCCGTCACAGAAGAAGATGGGGTCAGTCAGCCAGAGCTGAGTGTGGCGTCTTCTCTCAACTAAGCCCCAGCGTCGTGGCTGGCATTTGCTAACCAATTCTTGCCCATTTGCGATCAGCCAATCCATACCCTCTCAAGTCGCACTGTCCAACTTCAAACGAATGGCTCATTCAATGTTCCAGAGTCTTTGGCTTATCAACAGAGTGTTTACCGAGGGCCTAGTGCCGAGCTGTGGGAATTAAATAAACCTAAGTCCAATCAATCTTACACAGTTCAACAAATATTGATTGATCGCTTTTACAGGGCCCAATGATCACTGTTCCTGTAGAGATCTGCCTGAAATAAAGTCAGTGGGGTCTGGTTAAACCCCAGAGATGAGAAGTGTCAACAGAGACCCAGCCAGCCCCCCCCCCCCCCCCTTTTTTTTCATCCGTGAAGGCTCACGGACCAGCCTCTCCTTCTCTCTGGGGCAGTGATGGTAGTGGCCCATCAGAACGCCCGGGATCCCAAGGCCCAGCGGCGATGTTTTCAATCACGATGGCAACTCGCACTCTCCCCCAGCCCGGCTCCCGGGAGCATGGCCTCCAGCCCTGGGCTCATTCCTGTGGCTGTATCAATACCCTTTCTGAGGGCCCAGCTTGGTTACGATGGATGATGATCTGCTATTGTGATGACCATTCATTTTGCAATTTTACTTCCATCAAAAGAGGAAGGCTTAAAGGGTGTGTCCCTACCCACTCCCCAAGGCCGAGATCTTAATTCCCTGGGCCTGGAGCTCCCGGTGAAGACACATGGAACTGATTTCGCGGCCAGACGGCCTAACGGCGGAGGGAATTACCCTAAAGACGCTGGCTTCTCGGCCCGCCTGTGTCTCCAGACTGTGTATGTGGATAAGAGTGCGGAGCCATTATTGGTACCAGACACGGCTGGACGCTCTACTGTCAGTATCTCATTTAATCCTAGCAATGACCCGAGGAGGGAAGCGTTATTTTTATCCCCATTTTACTAACTAGACAACTGAGGCAGAGAGGACCATGAAACTTGTAGACAGCAGAGTTATGATTTGTTCTCCTTAGGATTGACTCTTATACCTCAAAATTGTCAATTATACTAATTAAAAAAAAAAAAAGGCACACCAGGTCAACCAGTACAGTGAAAAGCACACATTTTTGGTCCCTGGTCAACCAGTTCTGAACCCGGGGGCAACCATCGCTGCCAGGATTGGGTCCCTTTGCAAACCTTTGCGAAAACAGTATTTGAAGTGTGGGAGAGCGCCCCTAAAGGTGGGCTTTTCTCAGTGCCCGGACAGATGGGCACCTCAGTGCCCAGGCGGAACATTTCCTCTTGGTAAATGTCAAATGGCTTTTCCACGTGCAATAGCCACAGAGCTCCCTTGACCCAGGAGTGGTCAGTGAGGCAAAGGGCATTTTGAAACTCTATAAAGAGCTCTGTTATTGGGGTGGCAATACTGGGCAGGAAAGATTTAGCTAGAGAGAGAGAGAGAGGGAGAGAGAGAGAGAGAGAGAGAGAGAGCGAGCATGGTAAAGTAGAAGGTCGCTGGGAGTTTGGAGCCGACGAGCCGGAGTTGCATCTCAATTCCTCCGTTTACAAACCGTGAGCCCCAGTTATGAGATCGCTGAACCCCAGCTTCCCAGGCTGTGAACTGGGACGATGTTGCGTGTTTTGTTGCAGACTTACGGCGACAGGACTGGACCTGGGCTGAGGTGACCGAGACACACACCATCTCAGGAGCAAAGTTTAAGGAGGCCCCGAAAACCTCAGTAATTGAAATAAGTATTTTTATTGACTTCAGAGAAGAAGGGAGAGGGAGAGAGAAACATCCATGATGAGAGAGAATTATTGATCGGCTGCCTCCTGCACGCCCCCTACTGGCGATCAAGCCCTCGACCTGGGCATGTGCCCTGACCTGGAATTGAACCGTGACCTCCTGGTTCATAGGCAGATGCTCAACCACTGAGCCATACCGGTCAGGCTTGAAATAAATATTTTCATACAATCTTTCAAAAAATCAAATTAGCAAACAGTGGCTGGGGGAGGGGGAGGGGGGGTGGGCGGCGGCCTCTGTTTTTGTCCATCCGGTTCTATTGGACTTAGTGGTCATTCATGTAGCACCGCTAGTTCAGTGTGTGACGCCGACACGCGGGTGTCTTTCAGGGGAATCATGGAGTATGGGGTGTGTGTGGAATCCTTGGATCATAGGAGAGTTTAAAATGTTCTCTGGGGACCCACGTGCCCCCCTCCCCCATTCCCGTTGCTCACAGCAGAAATGGGGCTCCCTCCTCAAGCCATTCATCAGGGGGGCGGATTAAAACGGTGTCACAGGAAGTTTTCTGCTCATACTGTCCTGTAACCGAATCGCCCGCTCTCTATTGATAATTCATTACGTGTCACCGCACGCTCACTGCGGCCCCAGAATGCTTTCTGCCGCGAGGATTCTAACCCCCTCTCCTGTAATGGCCTCCTGATGGGGCCGACCAGCCCCCCTTCCGAGGGCGATCACATTATTCTGCGATCCGTCTGGGGAGGATGCTTAAAAGCTTCCCCTCATTTTCTCCCTTGAACTCGTGTATTATCGGAGTTTTTACATTAAATGGCCATTCTTAATATCCCCCGACACCTCGCCTCTTTTCTAGAGAGGACACGGAGGCAGTCCTCAGCCGATTCCAGAATCCATACTAATCGAATCGCTCCTCCCCACCTCAGCCCAGAGCAGTTCGTTGGGCGCAGCGGCATTTAATCTGGAGGAGGAACTTATGAAAGAGAACAAAAACAATGGAAGCTGCCGCCGCTGGTCACACGCGAGCGGGATGGATGCAATTTGTTTTATCAAAGGGAATTAGCGGATATTGAAGTCAAGTTGTGGAATGAAGGTCAAAAACGCCCCGACTTATTGTCCGCCGGACCACCGACAACAGTGCATTTTGAAAAGCCCGACCCCGGGCGAATTGTGCATCAGCACTTGAGTTTTGATAGGAGAGGAGGAGGAAGGTTAAGGCTAAGGCTCTAAATCGACACTGTGATCTGGCAATTTAAAAACAGGGCAATCCAGCTTAGAAACCCCAAATCCTTCCCCCCAGAATTGCTCCCCTCGCCTGCGTCTGTGCCCTGAGCTAGGAGCCAGGAAGCCTGCGTTCGGCGCCTACTTGCAGGAGGAGAGAATGCCGGTCGTCGACTCACCTTCCCTGTAGAATTCAAGCAGAAAACGGAAAAGTTGAAGCTCAAATTTCTTTAAGATACAAAGGGACACAACTGCGTGTTGCCTGGAGGACCCCTGGCTGGGAGTGTGTTTGATGTGAGAAGTCAGAGCGCCCCCCCCCCCCAAGCTTCAGGTGATTTCTTCCTTGTACAGAGAGAAAGTCCCATCTCGCTAATGGATTGGGGGCAGGACGCGGGCTGGCTTGGGAGGCCAGTAATGGAGACGATGTGCGTTTCAATCCGAGAGTAGCTGGGGGTTGAGAGGAGGGCGGTGAGGGAGACAGAGGACGATGAATCATCCATCCTTTGGACGTGGGCCCCGCCCTGAGAGGAGTGAATAAACTTGACTGACCTCCCCAGAATTAGCACGGCGGTGACCCAAAGAACGAGGAGAGGACGTTCCCCAAGCATTGGAGCCAAATAGGTCTAGGTTTGAATTTTGTCTCTGCCACGTACTAGCTGTGTGACGTCGGGCAAGTCACCTAACCTTTCTGAACCTGTTTCCTCATCTGTATAATGGGGATAACCGTGTCTACCTTGTAGGGTTGCAGTGAAGATAACGGATAGGATATCTGTGCAAACCACCTCACGGTATCTTGCACATAGTAGGTGGTCAACACAGCAGTAGTTCCACACCATTCCACGTGGCTAGTGTATCCCAGATGCCCTTGCACGGCCAATTGTCATTTGGTGGGTTGGCAACAACCAAACTTCAAATAGCGAATTAACATTTTACATTGACTTGTTTATTCCACTTAAAAACAACAGACGGATTACATTATAGAATTAAAATTATGGGAGGATTTCACCTAATGGAATTGGTTCTGCACTTAAAAATCAAGCTGCCAAAACTCCGTTCTGCCCTCTTAAGAGGCCAGGGTGTCACCGGCAAGGAGCTGGAGAGAGAGGGATGCGGCGCCCTCCCCTCTCTCCGAAGGCATTTATTTTACTTCACGCGTGCATCCTGGCTCCCGGAGCTTCTGTGCTGTCATCATCTTGGCTGATAAATCCATTTGTTTGGGCAACTTCCGGAGAGAAATGTGCCCAGAAAACTGGCCGGAGCTGGCTTTGGGAAAAGCCAAATGAGGTCTCCAGCAGACCAGGGTCCCTTCCAAATGAGGTCCCAGCAGGCAGGGAGCGTGCGGTTCTGTACGGCGCGCAGCCGTGGCCGGGAGCCCTCAGACCGCGCGGCACAAAGCAGACCGGGCCATTGGCAGGTGCATCGATTGGCAGATCTCTGGCCGCATTCCTTTGTCTGCGGCCTCGCTTTCTTCTCAGAGCCCGGGCCACCCTTGCAGAGGCGCGAGCTTAAATGCTGACAAATTTCCCCCTCCATAAGAAATTGCTCCCGCAATTTGTCTTTTGAGCGGAGCTTCTGTGGGCCCGTGTAGCATGAAGAAAAAAAAAAAACTGTTGTCCTTGTCACCTGCCATTTTTCCAGCCGGCCTGACACCCCCGGGCTTCCCGGCAGCTCTCTGCAGCAGGAGCTGTCGCCCAGCGCTTAGCGCCACCAAATAATTGAGGTTGTCACATCTCTTGTTCATTGTTTTTTTGCAGCCCTGGAAAAAAAAATGCAAATATCGCATTGTAGTCATTAATTTTCCCATCCTTTTCTCTGAGCCGCTCGGCGGCGGGATCTGATGGGAAGGGTTGAAGGCGTGATTGCCGACGCGGTGGCATCGGCGCCGGCCCAGGGTGGGGAGAATCTCATCAGATCAACTCTCGGGGAGGTCATCAATCACGCCCGCTGACAACCATTTTGCCTTCGTTTGTTACAGATGTGAACATGCTTAATTATTTGTAGTGTAATTAGTTCATGAAATGTCAGGAAATGTCAAACTGTGTTCACAGCACAGATTTTTTTTTTTTTTTTTTTTGCGGCAAAGAGCGGCGGGAGCAAGTGTCAGTGGGAGATGAGGAGGACGGATGAGCAGGGCTGTGTCTGCAGGCAGACGAGGGGCTGGCGTGGGGGACTCAGGGGGGGCGGGAACAGTGAGCGGACTGTTTGGAGAAGCGGACTTTCCAAAAAGCAACAGCAGCAGCAGCAGCCCAGGGACGCACCGGGCAGGTGGGATGTGATGGGGCCGACGTGCTGCCAGGCGCCTCCTGTCAGGGGAGCCCGGGCTGCCAGGCCCGTTTGCCTGGAGTTTACAAGCAGGGGATTTTGATGCGAAAGGATATCAGATTTAAGAGAAAAAAATCTCCACCCGGCGGGGGAAGGGGAGGGACGGGGGCGGGGGACGGGGCACATTCTTCCTTATAGTCCTTGTGCTAGAACCTGTTCCTTTTTCAAACTATTTATTTCTTTTTTAAAATATAGATATTTATTGTTTCAGGGAGGAAGGGAGAGGGAGAGAGGGATAGAAACATCAGTGATGAGAGAGAATCATGGATCAGCTGCCTCCTGCGGGCCCCACACTGGGGATCGAGCCCACAACCCGGGCATGTGCCCTGATCAGGAATCGAACCCTGACCTCCTGGGTCATAGGTCGATGCTCAAACACTGAGCCTCGCCGGCCCCGGCTTTATTTTTAGGTGGGTGAAAGGACAGGGTATGAAGCCCATCTCAGCGTTAAGGGCGCAAACGCCTCCCTGCGGAAGGGAGCCTCCCAGGAGCTCGAGTGTGTGTTTCCTTCTCCTCTGATGCTGGCGGCGGGCGAGCTTGCCCCACCGAACGAGGGTGAGACGAGAGATGCTCCCGAGAGATGGGTCTCTGAGTCTGATGAGGCTTGATTTCTTGGCAAAGGCTCCAAAGGAAAACCAGGCATGTCCAAGAGGCATTTGAATGGACTGTGGCTCTATGGACACCCGGGCACTTTTTTTTTTCCCTGGTGTCGTGATCTGTCTGGGCTTCTTTTGCAAAATTCAGGGGTGGGGGGTGGGGAGGATGTGTGTGGGGGTGTATGCAGAGCTGGTTGATGCTAAAGCCAGAGGTATCTGGCCACAGAATGTGAGTGTTAATGACGGGGGGTGTTATAAACTGCCGTGAACTCGGGGTGCTGTAGACGGCACCTCCACAGATACAAGATGGTCAGCAGATCAACCTGTTTGCTGTAATCCAGCAACTCTACTACTTAAGAAAAGAGAAAAAAATCCTTGCAAGCAGCTGGACAGGAAGTTGAGCAACATCCTACAAATGCCCTTTGATTGACATTCTGTTGTCCAATTCCTGGACCGTCCTCCATGGTCAGTGGAGCCCAACAACCTTGAGACGGCAGAGCTGGTGGCCAAAGCTGGCCACGAGGTCGGGCCGAGGTGGTGAGTGATGACAGACCCTTCGTCCTCAGCTGGCCCTGGGCAGTTCTAATGCCTGCACCCGGGGGCGGGGGTGGGGTGGGGGCACCCAGGGGCTTTAAATTGTGGGGGGGGGACTTTTTTTCTGCCAAGGGCTGTTTGGATATTTAGAGCATCGTCTGAGGGCCACACAAGGTTATCCACTTAAACATTGGCCTGCTGCATGTGGTCAAACATTTAATTGACTCACCCCGAACGCCTTGGCAGCGGCAGCCCAAATGATTCCGTGGGCCTCGTATGGCCCTCGGGCCCGACGCTCCCCACCCCTGCGTTAAGCCTTCATGACAACGGTGCTCTCGACTAGATGAGCGGTACCTCGGTTCCTCTCCTCTCCCCCCACGCCTGGCGTTTTCATCCGCTTAGAGAAAAGTGCCCAGGAGCTGGCGTGCTGACCTGAGTCGTTAACCTCCAGTCTTACTAGCCGTGCGTTAGGATGGCTGCGCTCCACACAGCCCTGCTTTCAGGTTCCCTCTTTTAACCCACCGCCCCGCCTCCCTGGGGTGCTCCTCATTCATCTCCGGACATGAGCCTGTGCCGGAAACATTCCTGCCACCGACTTTTTTTTTGAGGTGAAATTTTGGGCGGGAGAAAGGCATTCTCCAGATGAGGTCATGAAGATATAAACTCTCAGCTAGGGGTGGTCGCTTCTAACCCCAATTCTGGTAAGATCTTAGGAGGAAGGGAGAGAAAATAGGAGGCCCACATTTACACACACACACATGCACACACACATACACGCACACACACACACGCACACACACATGCACACACACACAATACACGTGCACATGCGCACATACGTGCACGTACGTGCACACACACATACATGCACACATACACACACACACATACACACACACACACACAGGCAAATGCACTTCCTGGAAGCAGCCTTCCACGCTAACTGGGGAGCAGAGTTTCGTGGGAAGCTGTCGCGTGGGAGCCCTGGGAAGGATGCTGACTAGGAAAATGCGCATATTCCAGAGCGTAACTCAAAGACCAGCAAAAGATGAGGTGCCGGGGACTCGGTCAGAGCCAGAGCGGGCTCCTGGTTGCCAGCCCACGTTGCCAGCCTCGCCAGCCTCCAGCGGCGCCAGTCCCTCCTCCAGGGGAAACTGGTCCCTGGGTCTATCCGAGGACCCATATCCTCCGCGTCAGGCTCCCCGCGCTTTTCATTTCCAAAGAGACAGAGGCGGCCCATTGAGCAGGGTTTACCCCTGGGCGCCCGGGGCCCGGTCGGTGTGAGCCCGGCCTCAGGGAGCCTGGGAGGCACCCTTCCCACCTTCTGTGTGTGAAGTGGCGGCCGTGGATGTAATAGCGGGAGAGCGCCGTGATTACTTAATGGTTTCCCAGACAGCGCCGGCCGGGAGAATTACATTTCACATCTGCTTTGGTGGCGTTAATCTCTCTCCTCACACCCCGCCTGTTATGATGTGCACGCGAGAGATAATGTTTAAACGGACGAAAGCAAAGTAAACCAGACAAGTCTGTTATTGGCTTTATAATTACATAATTAACTTTTTGTCTCTAATCGTTACGGAGGTAATGGTGCTGTGAAAATGGGCTCCTCTTGAGCAGAAACTAAATCAAAAATCAATAATCCATAGAATGCCATTAGGGCCTGTAACAGCCCTTGTTGAAGTCGCTCAAATTTTTGTTCTGCAAATGAATTTCATTAGGACGCCCACCGCTACCGCACAAGCTGACTTTCAACTGATAGCCAAGAGCGGCAGCGCCCTAATCAGCCGCGCGCAGGAAAAACGGACAAATGTTGCCGTAAATTACACCGCGCTTGCGGGGCACTTACTGTACAGCGGTTGACCTCCTGGAAATTAATTCTATTTTCCCTGAACCCTCCTTTATTTCTAATTTACATTACGATCATCTACGTCTGAGAAATGATAGCATAAAAAAGATTAATGTACTAATTACTCGTCTCCTTATCTTTTTCCCCGATGCCTACACCTCTGGGCCGACTCCGCGCGGCGTGGAGGCGTGTGACTTATTTCACTGTGACAGGAGTAATGTATTTGTAAACTGAGCTATAAATATTGGCATCTCACAGCCCCGACACCGGCATCTCTCAGGACTCCGGCCCTGGCCGTTCCTGAGCGATGCCTCTTCAAATGAATTTCGAATTGACAAAAATTTTCAAAGCCAAATTACGCGTGTGTCACTGTGAAATTAGGTTCTTGACCCTGCTTCTGATGTATGCTTATTTCCCTCCGCATTTTCTCCTGCAATTTTATGCATCACTATTCACTGCTGGAGTGGGTGACACGGCTCTCCCAAAGGGGGTAAGTAATACTTTAATACACCTAGGAGAGGAGGCCGCCGCTGTTTTTTTTTTTTTCTTCCTCCATGAATATTCTGAAAGCCAGCTGTCACGCCCGTCGATGGATATCCCTACGCTTCATTGCGGAGCAGGGTGAACTTCTGCCGGTGGGGCTTGGCTTGGCAAACTTTATTTCATCAGCCCGGCGCCCCCAACGTTCATTATGCCGACTTAGCGGTGTCTTCCTGTTATTTTCAGTGCGTTCCATGTCAGATGGAAGAGGCTTGGGGACACATCAGAACAGCATAGGGATTCTCTGAGCAAGGGCTCGACTCCAGACTTTGCCTGGCCTTGGCGGGCGGCACGGACACAAGGCCGCTCCTAAACCCCCGGGAACAGACTGTCCATAAACAGAAGCACGCAGGATACTGCAATCTGCCAGGGTTTATTTTGTGTGTTGTTTTTTTTGTATGTGCTGATGCCTGCTACATTCAGGCATCTGAATTCTAGAGTCAATGAAGCTTCCCATATGTGAGAATTTATATATATATATATATTGATTTCAGAGAGGAAGGGAGAGGGACAGAGAGATAGAAACATCAATGATGAGAGAGAATCATTGATCAGCTGCCTCCTGCATACCCTCTACTGGGGATCGAGCCCGCAACCTGGGTATGTGCCCTTAACTATAATCAAATCTGGGACCCTTTGGTCTGCAGGCCGATGCTCTATCCACTGAGCCCAACCGGCTAGGGCCCCATATGTGAAAATTTTAACAGACAGACAGAGAAACAAAATTTTTGTGGCAAAAGTAAAAGTGAGGCCCAGGCCAGATGGCTCAGTTGGTTGGAGTATCGTACTATACCCCAAAAAGGTCAGGGTAGTTACCTAGGTTTTGGGTTTAATCTCCAGTAGGGTGCATACGGGAGGCAACCTGATCAATGTTTCTCTCTCACGTCAATGTTTCTCTCTCTCTCTCTCTCTTTCTTTCTCCCCCCCCCTTCCTCTCTGTCTCTAAAATCAATAAACCTATCCTCGGTGAGGATTAAAAAATTAATAATAAAAAATAAAAAGGAAGCCCTAACCGGTTTGGCTCAGTGGATAGAGCGTTGGCCTGAGGACTGAAGGGTCCCGGGTTCGATTCCAGTCAAGGGCATGTACCTTGGTTGCGGGCACATCCCCAGTGGGGGGTGTGCAGGAGGCAGCTGATCAATGTTTCTCTCTCATTGATATTTCTAACTCTCTATCCCTCTCCCTTCCTCTCTGTAAAAAATCAATAAAATATATTTTTTAAAAAATAAAAATAAATAAAAAGGGAGAACACATTCTCACCTATGATCTGTTTAAGGTTTGAAAAGCGCATGCTCACCATCCCAGTGATCTTAATCACGTCAGGGTAGCCTATATAGTAAAAGGCTAATATGCAAATTGACCGAACGGCGGAACGACTGGTTGCTATGACACTCACTGACCACCAGGGGGCAGACGCTCAATGCAGGAGCTGCCCCCAGTGCGCTCCCACAGGGGGAGCACCGCTCAGCCAGAAGCTGGGCTCACGGCTGGCGAGGGCAGTGGCGGTGGCGGAAGCCTCTCCTGCCTCCACGGCAGCGCTTAGGACCCCTCGAGCTGAGGGGCCCCCCACCCCCGCAGTGCATGAATGCCCTGCACCGGGCCTCTAGTGTAAAATAATGCGTTCTGTAGGGTTCTGTAATGAAGACAAGGTGAACTTCTGGAAGACAGCATCCTGCCGCTGTTCACCCACATGCCTCCTCATGTAAGCCTGGAAGAAAAGTCCCGTGAACATTCGACGGGGATGGAGAAATAGTTTGGATGGGGCTGCGTTGGCCGTCTCCGGTGGTGAGCTTCGGTTCCCCCGTGGGTTAACACTCATCCTAGCTGAGGACAAACGTGAATGTCCAACTTTAGGTTCCTTTGAAGCCCCAAGATCATAGTCAGTGACAAACTGTATCATGGCACGTTGAGGACACACATATTGATTCTTCGCCCTGATTGTTGATTCGTGAATTTAGGCTGAATCTGAATGTAGGATGAATTTGATTTGATTTCACTTGTTTATTTTCCCCCCTCAATATATCGCCGTCCCTGCCTCGAGCCAGGCCAGGAGCAGGGAGCTGCTGTCACACGTTTGTGTACAGTCACATGACTCAGGTGGTGACCTCCCGAGCACCGCGGATCACGCAGCTGTCAGCAGGAGCCATCTGCACAGCTCAGGGCGGCGGGGCGACTGTCGGACCCTTTCAACTCCAAGTGTCTGTGTGTGATATGAACTTCCTTCCCTCCTGATGGTGCTCACAGCTCTCTGTCCCCCGTTGGCCTTGGTTTGGGAAACCCCACCGCCCCCACTGGCGGCGTCAGAGGCCCCTACTGATCCCGGGTACAGTCTGCTGTTAGCACACTAACCAGCCAGGAAGTGGGGTGTCTGGACACCCCTGCCCCCTTTCCCGGGGGAATTCTGCATCAGAACGACCGAGGTTGGCACACAGCCCAACCCGCCCTCCCAGGGCCACTGGGCTTTCCGCAGACGCGATGGCAGCGACAGGAGGGGCACCCACCCGGGACACTCGTTGAGATTCCGTTTCCTTTTCTTCCGTGTCCTGAGGGCATATGTCTTGGGGTCCAAGAGAAGGGAGCGGCGGGGGGGGGGGGTGACTGCAATGCAGACCTAGCAGCGCCCGCGACACCTAGGATGGCTCTATTTGACCACAGACTATCCCAGGCTCCTCTTCATCAAACACATCAACCGGTCATGGGGGAGCGTTATCTCATGCAGCCTGTGCCCGAACCCCATCGGCGTGGGTGCTCCCCGAGAGGGAGGGAGACTGGCTCAGGGAGGGGAACCGCGCCGGCAGTGTTGTTTCTGGAAAGGGGTTTAATAGCAGCCGCTAAGCTCTCATGAGCGCCAAGTTCTACGGATCCGAAAAGCCCCGCCTGGCGTGTGTGGATCTTGTATGTGTTCTGTGTTTTTCACGAATGCGCTCCCTTCCCGGGTGTAGACACTGGAAATGGCCGAGATGAGATGAAGACGATGTTTTCACATCTGTCCCCGTGATGGTTCTCTCCCTGCCAAACCCTCAGAAGCACTGACCTCCGCACGGAGCTGGCAAACGGGGCTTCTGATTGATGGAAACGTTCAGGCCGTTGCCAGAGGGCCCCGGAGTTAAAATAAAATATACATACAGGGTTCAGGAGCCCTCGGCTCTCAGCCACCGGTGCGCGAGGCAGGGCTTGTCATATGGAATTGCAAAGTCAGAGCGTCGTCGGATCGCGGCCTAACGGGGTAAGTGCGCGGTCGGAGGGCTTCTGGCTTCTGCAAAGCCATCCTCACGTTTCTCAAGGAACAGAGTTGCCCTTCCGTGGGGGCGCCCGCGTCTGCCCTACAAGCTGCCTCCTTGGCTGGAAGCTGGGATGCAATTAGCGCTGCTTCCAGGCGCGCCTTCCTTACCCGACGCGGGCCCTTCCCTGCACCCACCGCCCCCGGGTCTTTGCAGGAAGGCCCGGCTGGCCGGCCCTCGGCTGCTCTGCTCAGCCCTTTGCAAGCCGGTCAGTGGCTTTCACAGGACGCCGCGGTGCTCTGTCGATGAAATGATGAGACATGATCAGATCCGAGCTGTTCCTTTGCCGCAGCGAGATAATTTCCGGAGGCAAGACACCTGGCCGGCCCCGAGCGGTGATTAATTTTCCGTGTTTAGGGTGTAATCATCACTCGGAGAAGAGGTGGAGGCTGGGGATGATAGATGACGGGCGAGGAGGAGATGGCCCGTGGAGCTGTTCTACATCATTGGCTCCTCTGATCGCGGGCGCACGCTCAGAGGGCGCTGCTCTGCATCTGCGAGGAATAAACAAAGCTACCAGGGACCCTGCCGCGCCCCATCCCAGAGGGAGCTGAGGACCAGGGCACCCAGGCCGCCGGCACAGGGCAAGGTGTCACGGGCTTTCCGTCCGTGTCGTCAAATGCGACACGCAGCCATCAGTGTTGTGCGTGTGTGTGCGGGTGTGGGTGTCACGGATGCCAGGATCTGCCACCAGGTGCCCCTCTGGGATGGAGACACGCACTCCCCACCCCACCCTGCAGGGGTGGCTGCTAACTGCTCACAGCTGCTTTTCTCTCTGGGGATTAGGAGGATGACGTATGGATTAAAGTAAACACTCCAAACGCATTTTTGCTCAATCACAGAGATTTAAGGGAAGGGATGCTTGTACCAACCGAAGGAGAGGGAAAAAGACCCCTTTTGTACTTCAATTAGCAAACAATAATTTGGATAATCGGAAGCAAATGTCCCTTCTTCTATCACGGGCATCCCGCACTCCGCAGTTCTCTGCCCAATGCTGTCCCCTGCAGGGAAAAGGAATCAACTGGGGAGGATCTGACCATCGAGGCCGCACTTCCCCCGAGAGTCCCGCCAGGGAGCGCGGTGGGCCCTGGAGGCTGCCACATGCTGCCTCCATCCGCTCCCAGGAAGAGGCCGCCGTCCCTGGAACGGCATTTCCGCGACATCCTGCAACGAGGACTCGCTAGGAAGCTTCTCTGAAGCGCCCACGGGCAGCCTCGCGGATCTCACCGGATGACGTGGATGTGCAGACTGTTGGCTGGTTCCGGGTGCAGGGCTGATGTTGTTTTGCAGTGAGCCAACTGCTTTTAAAATATTAAGTCTTAAAAAAAATCAATTGACAAAAAAACAATAGCCTCCTGGAAACCCACACCGTGCCGCCTGGGTTTGGCCATCTGCAAACTTTTCCTACGACAGCCTTCAAAAGGTCTGAGGCTTACACACACACATGCACACACACACACACACACACACAGAGCATAGTGTCACGTGGGCACCTGTTCCCTGGACGAGCTCCTTGCACCCAGGCTTGTCTCCTGCCCCAGCCGCCCCTCGTACTGTCACCTACGTGCCCGACCAGACTTCCCGCCACGCCAGACTGCTGTGACCGTGGGAGCCCCGTGAGGAGTCGCGTGGCACAGTAAGAATTTGTTGAATCAAGAAATAGAAATCTCACCTGAGCCGGTTTAGCTCAGCGGATAGAGCGTCGGCCTGGGGACCGAAGGGTCCCGGGTTCAATTCCAGTCAAGGGCATGTACCTCAATTGCAGGCTCTTCCCCGGCCGGGACCCTGGTCGGGGCGCGTGCAAGAGACACCCAATCGATGTGTTTCTCTCACATCATTGTTTCTCTCTGTCTTTCCCTCTCTCTTCCTCTCCCTTTGAAAATCAATGGGAAAATAATCCTTGGGTGAGGATTTTTTAAAAAAGAAAGAAATAGAAATCTCCCTCTTTGAACAACCTCATTCTCTGAGTTAAAACATATTCCAATAGAGGCAGCACGAAAGCGCAGCCCATCCCTAGGGTGGGGGGTAGCGGGGGGCGGGGCAGGCAATTTCAGGTTCCAACTGCCACTCTGAAGGGCAGGGTTGGCTGCCCTCAGCGCCAATCTCCAGAGTGCGAGCAGACGTGAGAATCCCACACAGGATTTAGAACTATAAACTGTTTATCTGTGCTGAGAAAACCTATTCATCGCCCGAGCCGGCCGTTCAGTCATGCGGTTCCTTCCTTCCTAATGGGCGTCACACGGTTATTTTTTATTTTCTCGGTGGCACTTGGAGTCCTCGCTGGGTGGTAGGTGGGGTGTGGGCTGGGCTGGGCGTCGCCTGCCCAGGAAACGAGGCCAGCCGGGGCGGGGTGACCGCAGGCTGCCATTAATGTTTCATGAATGAGCACCGTCATTCTATCCAACACCTAGGCTGTGGGCCCGACAGCCACCTCCTGGGCCGGAATGGAGCTCGGAGCTCGCAGAACAAGCAATAACGCTTCGGGAGGGTCCAGAGAGCTGTCTGCTGGGACGGGAGGGTTGGGGGGATGCCCGCTGAGACCGCAGCTGGTCCCGAGCAGGCCCCAGGTTGTCACCCTGGAACTCACCTCACCTGGGTGCCGGGAAGAAGGGCAGCGTGGACACGGAACACACACACGGTCCCCGGAACCCTGACTTCTGGGAAAGGGTGGCACAGAGCATTGTCGGGCGTGAATGCAAGGACTAGACCTGAGAGTCAGAGATCCTGGCTGGGACCCTGGCCTGTTCCACTCCCTCACTGTGTGACGACGGGCCAGCCGTCTCGCCCTCTGGGCCTCTGGGTTCTCATCTGTAAAATGGGACCGTAGTGGCACCGACCTCCTGGACTGGCTGGGAGGGCATGGGGTCACTCCTGCAGGCTCTTCGCCTACTGAGTGCTCAGCAGACGGAAGTGGTCCTGGCTGTAGTGATAATTATGATGTGTGCCCAGGCCACGGAGCAGCTGACTGTGTGGCCAGAGCTGAGCAGGCGTCCCTGAACTCTCAGCACACCCCTCCTCATCCTCGTCCCACCTGACAAGGCAGCTCCAGGCCCCTGACGCTCTTAGATGCCATCTGCGAGGGGTGATGTACACGATTCTTTCTACCACTTCCCCGCGTGGGCAGGTCGCCCCACCTCCCTGCACTCCCTAGTATCACCAGAAAACAAGAATCCTTGCGCTTGGGGGCTGTTGTGTGCTCTCTCCAAGGTCGTGACTATGAATTGTAGTGTGTTGGGAGTGTCTTAAGCTTGCAATTGTCAGCCCTGGTAATAACAATGATGGTAGCTGTCATCAGTGGCCATGGATCGCTGACAGAGACCCGGATGGTTTCTATGGGAAGGAAAGGCTCAGGGGCACTTCCCTGGACTAGGTCAGAACACACAGGCCTCTCAGCCCTGATTGGAGCGTTGCGCAGGCTCTTCTGGTCCAGTCTTGTCCTGTCCTGTCCTCACGGAAATCTTATTCACGGGGAGGAAACTGCCACTCGACCCGGCACCTGGTGGGTGAGACCACGGACCCGTGAAGCGCACTGATGTGGGATCACACAGCTCATGGCCGGGCCCTTCCACGGGCACAGGGGGTGGGGATCCCGACCACATTCTTCCATGTATGACACATCTACTCATTCATTCACATGTTAACTTGCCGACTTGATCACTCCTTCATTTATTCATTTCGAGATGCTTACTAAGGGCCTCCCAGGCGCCAGGTCTATACAGGGAATGGAACTCAACACTGAGGTCTGCCCGCCCCCCACCCCACCAGGGGACGTCTGGGGATGTTTGGAGGCATTGTTTAATTGTCACAACTGGGGCGGGGGGTACTGCTGGCATCGTGGGGGTGGGTGTCAGGGATGCTGCTAAACACCTGTCAATGCAAAAGACAGCCTCCACCATGACTAACTTCAGGCCGGATCCTCCTGCTCCCCGTGAGCTGCCCCAGGTGACCCCGTGTGGAGCAGGGATAAGCTGTCCAGCTGAATGTGGCGAGATGTGTGGTGGTTGCTGTTGTTGTTGTGAGTGATTCTGCTTTGGCATCGTAGGTTACATAGGAAAAGACAGCTGAGACCGTGTGAATCTGATTAAGGAAAGATGTAGAAAGTACCAACTGCTTTCTTATGGCTGTTTATGATGACGTATGGTGGGGAGTGGGGGGGAGGCTAAAGAAGAAGGTAGTCTGTTTTCAAGCAGAATTTAGAAAAAAGTATAGCACACCTAGAAGAGTCTCTTTAGCTGGCAAAAAAATTTTTTTTTAAATTCTCAAACTAAGGAATGACTTCAGGGTACAAGTCAGATCAAGGCATAGCCCTAAGCCCCATGTTAAGGCCACAGAAAGATTTAAAGCTATTTAAACTGAGCAAACTCTCTTAGCTAAGAAGTGTAAGAACATTGTCCTAAAGTACGTCTCAGATAGAATTATGGATATGGCTTTGGGGGCATATAATAAATGCTATCAAGATTCATAGATAATGCACAAATTATTTAAGAGAATTGTATTGGTGAAAGTACTACTGGCTTGCATTGGGAACTGAACCCTTCAAAATGAAAAGAGGCTTTTGGAAACCCCCCTCCCACTTTCTAGAAGCAATAAACATGCTGAAAGACATACTCAGCCACAAATATGAGTTCATTCTTGTGAAAAAGAAGGACCCCATAGAGGATAGAATGACAAGCCCAGAAAGCTGAAGCGAAAACTGAGAAGAAAATGGAACTAGGGACCCTCTTCTAGGGAGAAGAACTCGGTCATGATCAACTAATATTCCATGTGCCCGGTTGGATTTAAGAATTGCTATGGACCAGTGAGTGCTATGGGCTTCCCATTTTCTTCTCTTGGAAAGGAAGTATCTAGTGCAGGTATCCTTCCCATGTCTAACATTGTATGGGGGTACAGGAAGACAGGTAACTTGTCCTCATGGTTTACAGCTCTCCAGGGAACGTGTCCTGGGGAGTTTTATCTGCATCTGGGCCTGATTTAAAGGACTATATCTTGGAACTCTAAGTGATGTTGTCATGGTCTGCAATTTGTACAGGTCGAGGGATTGCATTTTCCATGTGGGGGAGATGGGAGTGTGTGGCTACAAGGAGGATTGTGGTAGGTGGTTCTGAAGGTGGCTCTCATCCAGAATGCCTCTTAATGAGCCACGTCTCCCACTGAGACATAGAGCCCATTTCTCCTCCTCTTGAATCTGGATGACCCCGCGACTTCCTTAGGCCATTAGAATGTGGCACCCAACATGTTGTTCAACTTTTCTGAGGTCAGACCTGCAGAGCCCTGGCACCGTCTGCTTCTCCTTCCAGAACATCCTTGCCATTATGCCAGGAGACTCCGTCTAGATTCTTGAATGTGAAGAGTCATCATATGGAGAAGAGCCAAGATGTCCTATGTGACAGCCCACCTTGGATCCTCCAGCCCCAGTCAAGCCACCCCCAGCCAACTCCACGTGAAGCAGAAATGAGCCATCTCTGCTGAGTTGAGACCTGACCAAGCTGCCAACCCACAGAATCCTGAGCAATAAGAAGCTGTTTTAAACCACTATGTTCGGGGTGATTTGTTACACAGCAACAGATAACTGAAACAGGGAGTGTGTTCGGGTGCCTGCCCCACTTAAGCTGTTGGAATTGCTGCCAATTCACTCGGAATCAAAGCTAAGCTTTCAGAAATGACATCTCGGAGCCCCACACCTCATCAGTAGCCCTGCTTCCCAGCAGGCCTTGAAACAGCACCAACACGTGTGCCAAGAAAGCTCACCAGGGAGCCAGATGCTGCTGCCGACAGCACTCTCTTTGCCAAGTTGATATCTTACTTCTTTAACTTCCAAGGAAAAATGAGGAGCGGAGGACACGAGAAGGGGGAAAATAACACCGGGGCCCTCCCATTTCTGAATTCCAAGGGGAATTTCTTTTTATTGTGCTAATTTTTCTTCTTAGCTGCCACTACTGACCAACTGTTACATGTCAGGCAGGTGATATGTCTATCTTTCAAGGGAGGTTCTCTGGAAATCCCCATTTTTGCAGATGACAATACTGAGACTTCTGGACATTATGTGACTTAACGGAAGTCACTCCACAAGGAGGCGGGGGACCTGGATCAGGAACCCAGTGCTTCTGGCTCCAAAGGCACACGGTTAACCTCCGTGTGGTGTTGGATGTGTATGCTGACCTTGTCCTGGCCACATGATGCTCTGAAAACAGAACTATCATGATCTGCATACTTAAAAGTTTAATGAACAGCAAGGTGTGGCTTGGGATGGTCATAAACCTGGATTAGAGCGAGGTCCATTGAAGGCAGCATGCCAGCAGGGCGTGAGAGGAACATTTTTAAGTAGAGAAGGAAGGGCAAGATTTATTAGGGACTTCATTTTATTGGACATGGTACTAGGAGGTAGGTACATCTGTCCTGTTGTACAGATGAGGAATTTGAAGCTCAAAGAAGCCAAGTAACCCACCCAATGAATAGCCACTCAGTGAATGGCTGGGAGGTTCAAATCGAGGTGTTTTCAGTGCCCAAATGCATTTCTTTTCCATCGAACACCATTTCCATGACTGGCTTGCGTTGAGTCTCCAGACTCATGGGCAAAGATCATTTCCCATTTCTCTAAGGCTTGGTCCTCAATGCTCTAAGCAACTGTGTCTATCCCACCAGCCTCTTGAATTGGTGGATGAGATTGGTATGTAAATGAGCTCAAAGAAATGAACGTGGAATCCTATAAGCTGGAAGGGGGTGCCAGGTCCTACACCCAGGCATCTTTCCTTCTCTCTTTCTAGTTTCCATCTTTCCTGACAATTCCTTCATCTAGTCCTTGCTTTGACAGTATTTGCCAGCCACGGACCTCATCTCAGGGCTAATCCAGTTATTCAAGATGCGTTCAGGAACAATACAAAATCCCCGCCCTCATGAGCTCTATGTTCTAGTCAAGGAGACCTACCATCCGTAGCTTTCTTCCAAAGGTATCTTTTTCTCAAGGTGGAGACAATCCCAAGATCGCCGGGAGAAGCAGGGAGGTAGCAACCTCCCCCGTCGGCCTCCTTCCTCCATTTATTAAAATCGAAACAGATCCTTCTGAGCTGAAACCTCAGTGTGTAATGACTTTTCACCCACTGCCTCCCCACCAGGGGCTCGAGCTGTGGTTCCAGGCTATTTGGAGCCCCCTGACTAAGAAGCCCTCTGCCCTCAGCCCCACACCCTGGCTGACCGCAGCCATCCTCACTCAGAACCCCGCTCGGCAGCCAGACCCAAAGGGTCGACTTCAAAGGAGCCAGGGAAGCTCTGAAACATACTTTCCCCTTACGGACGGCGGGTAATGCGCCCAAAGTCATTGCCAAATGACGACGTCGCTTACTTCAAAGCAACCCAAACGGGCTATTTCATTTTCTAGGCCCATTCATTAAGGTGCTGAGTCACCCTTCGCCGAAGCAAATGAGACCCCCCCCCCCCATTCAGGAGAACGACCACTGGGCCAGCTTCAGCCCAGGTCCCCGGACCTTGAGGTTGCTGACTGCGCGGTCACGTCGTCATCGGAGACGGGCGAGCGCGTCTTGTTTTGATATTTAATTCCAAGGCGGAGGAGTGGCGGGAGGGATAGCCATGAAATTACCGGTTAGCACTGGTATCGTTGGCAGGAGTTTTTAAAGGTCACGGAGGAGTCATCCACCCTCACAGATGACAAGGCCAACAAAAATAGTTGTTACAAAAAGGGAAAATACCAATTGTTGTCTTGTCAAACAGAAAAGTCAGCATTGTGTTTCGCCTGAACACCCAGTAGCTTCCACCAATTTTGTGAAGGCGCGTTTCCCTTTGGGCGGGATTGGCGGGTCTTCCCTTCTATGACATCCTCCCATTGACATACCGGGGGCCCCCGGGGAGGGCGAATCCACCCAGACGTGTGTGACTCTCGCAGCTCATGTGCGTCATTTGCGTCCAAGATGGCTCATTATTCCAGACTCCAACCACATCCTGCAAGATGAAAACAACCAGGAGACCTTTGACCAGACGCCAGGGGAGGAGGTGGCAGGAGAGGCGAGGGGGTTGGCAGCCCGTCGAGGCGCTAAAAGACACACGGCTGGTGCGGCGGGAGTTTTGAGAAACAAACGCGGTGCACTGTCATCACAGCCTTGTCTTGGCTAAGTGGAGTCCCCCGGAGATGGCTATAAGTAACTTATAATAGAAATTTTATTAGCGGCAGTAATTTTTTTATGATAATTAGAGTAATCTGCAGCCCATAAAACCCGAAGATATATAGTTCTATCTTTTGTCCAGGGAAAGTGTTTCTTCCAACGATGGAAACACTGTGAACGGCAGATGCGGCTTTATGGCCGCTGTTGGCTTTCATGCCGGCCCGTTGGCTGTGTCTTTCCTTATTAACACTCTTCATTACTTTGGCCGTAAACATTTGATGACAAACTCAGAATGTTCCGGGGAGGGGGGCGCTGCGGGGATCAAAAGGCAGCAGAAGCATCCCAGAGGCCTGCCAGTCCCGGGTCCTCCCCTCCCCTCCCCTCCCCTGCTCTCTCTCCTCTGCCCAGAGCCCAGAGGTTCCCCTAAGGCAGTGGTTCTCAACCTGTGGGTCGCGACCCCTTTGGTGGTCGAAGGACCCTTTCACAGGGGTCGCCTAAGACCATCCTGCATATCAGATATTTACATGACGATTCATCACAGTAGCAACATGACAGTGATGAAGTAGCAACGAAAATAATGTTATGGTTGGGTCACAACATGAGGAACTGTATGTAAAGGGCCAGAAGGTTGAGAACCACTGCCCTAAGGCGAGGCCCTTTGTTAACAAGCCTCCCCCCGCCCCCACCACCACCCCAAAGCTCAGGCCTGGCAGCATCTGAGTTGTGGACCTGACCCAGAACTGGTACACAATGATCCAACGAGTCTGCAATCCCATGGCCACGAAGGGGGCTGAGTCTGCCAGAGGAATAACGGGAGAGACTTGAAAAGAAGACTCATGTCTGCACCGTACGCTAGTACCGGGATGTTGTGCTAGCTGCTGTAACAAATCGACCCCTGTCTTTCAATGGCTTTACACAATAGTTGGTTTCTTTTTTTAATATATGTTTTTATTGATTTCAGAGAGGAAGGGAGAGGGAGAGAGAGAGATAGAAACATCAGTGATGAGAGAGAATCATGGATCCGCTGCCTCCTGTACGCCCCCCCCCCACCCCACTGGGGATCGAGCCCACAACCCCAGGCACGTGCCCTGCCCAGGAATCAAACCGTGACCTCCTGGTTCACAGGTCAATGCTCAACCACTCAACCACTGAGCCACGCCAGTCGGGCAGATGTTTGTTTTCAGCTTACCTATTAGTCAAGCGAACCTGGTCAGAGAGAACCTGTCCCCCCAGTGGGATGGAGAGAACCAGGTTCCTTCCAGTTGATAAGGCCACCACCTCCTGGGGCCTCCGAGCAACCTGCGTCCCTTTGTCAAATGCAGAAAGAGAAAAGGAAAAGGGCACCTATTCATTTAAAACCCCACCCCAGGGTGACACACCCAGTTGATGAAAACTAATCACATGGCCACAAGCAGTTGCAAAGGGTCCTGGGAAATGTAGTCCAGGGTGTGGCAGCTGCCCCACTTTGAGATCTCTACTCTGTAGAAGAGGGAGCAAGAATGTGGTTGGGCAGCTGGCCCATCCCGCCCCCACTGGACAAGACATGGTCTGTATTTATCCAGACCGTATGGGGAGGTATGGGGGGATGCCACGCTCGTCACAGAAACAGAGAATAACTCGTAAAATATTTAAGAACGAAATTCTACAGTCAGTCTATTTGTGTTCAAAGCCAACCTTTTCCCTGTACAGTCATTACAATATCCATCAGATTATTTAACCGCTCTGAGCCGCAGCTTACTCTGCTGTAATATGGGAACAAAAATAGCTAATATGGATTGAATCCCTAAGATATGCTGTATGCCATTGCAAGTGCAAGATAAACGTTATATAAATGTTATTTCCTTTAACACCTATTGCAACTCCACGAGGTAGGTGCTAGTGTAATCTGTGCTGTGCAAGTGGGAAAGCTGAGGCACAGAGAGGTTCAGGAAGTTGCCTGTGGACACCCAGCATGGAGGGGAGTCAGGATTCAGTCGTAGAGTTCTTAGTCACTAGCCACCCAGCCTCATTAATGACAGTGCTGCCTTCACAGAGCTGTGGTGAAGATTAAATGAGATGATAAGTACAAAAGGTTTTAACATCTAGTGAACACTTAATTTATTTACCGAATTATTTATTTATGCCACCAAATATCTCCTCCGTCCGCTGGTTACAATGCCCTAGCTACACACCGTTAAAATCATTGTTTTGGGTTAAGGTAGCATTTTTCAAAGACTGTTCTGCCTAAGTCTTTGAACAAAGGATATGCCTTAAAAAGGGGGACCTGTGGTCAGATAAACGTGGGGATGTTGAATGCTCTGTCTTGGAGATTCATAGACATATTAGACCAAAAAGGCGCTGATAAGTCCTGCAGTGAAGGGACCTGCCTAACTTTGTTTAAACCTGCAATTCTCCAGTGTATTTGGTTTTGGGCCCCCTGATTCATGTAGGAATTATTAATACTCTAAAAAGCTAGCATTCCACTTAGTATACTTTATTACACAATGCACACTGTTATATCATCCTCAGGAGTTCCCAGTTGAAAAGTATGTGTCTGAGCGCGATGCTTGCAAAACCTGTCTGAGGATGGACCTTGGGAATTTGAATCAAGAGACATGATTTATAAATTTGTTTGTTTCTACTTATCAAGGATTGGGGGGGGAGTGTATGTAAGCTCTACTGCCTTCCCCAGACATTCCTGGTGATTTTTACATGATTTTTTTTCATCGAAAGGGTTCATGTTTATGCTGTTCTTCAATAATTCAGCCCCAAGAAACAGTTTTGCCCTCAATACGAAGGGAGTTGCCAATGGTTGTTGAACAGAATAGGGGAAGGAAACCAGTTCAGGTCCTGCTTTAGCTTCATTATTCCATTTGGAAATGCAGTACAGCCTTGCAACAGATCTTCAAGTTCACCACCACCACCACCACCCCCAAATCTTGATTGTTTAATCAACTGGAAGTCAACTAATTAGAATTCTCAATTAACCAGAAACTTGTCCCTTCACTATTCATTGGAGAGGAAAGAAAAGATAAATGACAAGTTAATAAGCTAATAATAGTAATTTAAAAACAAATGGGAAAATAGTTTCCATAAGAATGGCAAAGATATTATCTTTAATGAATAAATAAGCCATAAAAATCAATAAAAAGTATCAAGTTAATAGAAACTATAGGCAAAGAATAAAAATAAATTAGGTATAAAGAATGCAAATTGGCTAATAAACATAAAAGGTCATTCTGGTATAAAAAATGTAAATTAAAATTATAAAGCCAAATATTTTACTTGGCAAATGGATAAAGATTAAAATATCCTATAAGCTTGTCAGGGAACCAGACATAAAAATATTTCTGCCCATTGACCTGGTAGTGCCACTTCTAGGAATTTATCTTTAAAAAAAATCAGAGAAGCAAATATAGATTTTTATAAAAATATATTTATTACAGTGCTATTTGTAATATTGAATGAAAAAAAAAGATTAGCCTAATTGCAGATAAAAGACCTGGGAATATTACAGTATTCATAGTGGAATATTATGATGATTATAAAATGATAATTTCAAAGCACTGTTAATGACAAAAGAAAATTCTCATAATTAATAAGGCAAAATTTCAAGACGTAAAACTATATTTATACTATTACAATATTTTCAATATAAATATGTAAGAGGGTCAGAAAGAAAAAGAAAGGGAAGAAAAAAAAAAGGAAATATAACCAAAAATGTTAACAGTGGTTGTTTCTAGGTTGTCAAATTAGAAGGGTTTTTTTATTTTGTAACTAGAGGCCCAGTGCACAAAAATCGTGCATGGGTAGGGTCCCTAGCGGCTGTCAGCTGCCAGCCGGGTTCTCCCTTCCCCCAGCCGCCTGCCACCAGGCCAGTCGGTTGGCCTGCTGGTCCTGCCCCCTAGTCAAACTCCCAATAGAGGGGACAATTTGCATATTAGGCTTTTATTATATAGGATTTTTACATTTCTTTATTTTCCAGCATGAGTGGCTTTTATAATCAGAAAAGAATGAAATAAAAGCAATAAACGTTAGGAACAAAAAATCAAAGAAGACTTTTTTTCAGTCACTGCTGACTCCAGGCGGCTCTCTCTCCCTTGCACACGCCCAGCCGCTATCTTGAGCACTGGCGTTTATTCAGAAGGCAGTGCAGATGCCAGTGAGCTCCCCCGTCCCTGAGACAGGGTTCGCTGGATTTACCACCCCGAACTTCCCGAGGCAGACCGGGAAGCATCACCTCTTGGAAAGATTTTTAGCAATAAGATTTGAAACCCAAAGACATCTTGGCTAGCCTTCATTAAACCAAAATAACGGTGTCAACCCAAGTAGCACATTCACGGAAAAGCCAGGTCAGGTGAGATTCTACTGTGTAACTTGTCCAGTTATCAGCCACTCTGTCTGACTCATACCTCTGCCATTTTTTTTTATTAATAACACAGAAAACTAAAGCCTGGCTGTATAACTCAGTTCTAGAACACTCCCTCCACTCTCTCCTGTAGCAGAGGTTGCTTTGTGTCCACCAAATCCCTTTTTTTCCTCCTCCTGGGCACACAGCGAGACTGCATTTCCCAGGATCCTTTGTGTTAGGGACAGCCACACACTGAATGCTGGCCCAAGGAAGGTGATGGGGGTCGGGGGGTGGGTGATTCACTCCATTCTCAGGCCTGGCTCATCAAAAACTCCCAGGTGCATCAGCTCTGCTCACTCTTGGTTCCCCCCTGTGCTGGATACATGAAGAAAATCTAGTGGAGGAGGGAAAGGGAGCCATTAGATAGAAGGAGACTAAGGGCTGATCTGTGGGGTGATTGCCCCCCCCCCCCCCCCGCTGGCACCTGCCTTGGCCAGCCTGGGGCCTGCAGGCTGGGGGCAGCTCCTGCATTGAGCGTCTGCCCCCTGGTGGTCAGTGTGCGTCATAGCGACCAGTCGTTCTACTGGTCTTTCCACCATTCGGTCGATTTGCATATTAGGCTTTTATTATATAGGACTAGAGGCCCGTTGCAGGAAGATTCCTGCAAGAATAGGGCTTCCTCAGGCCTATTCCTGCAAGAATAGGGCTGAGACCGCAGCGAAGCAGAGAAGGGAGTGAAGCCCACCGAGGAAGGCTTCACTCCCTTCTCCACTGCCTCGCTCCCTCCCTTCGCTGCTTAGCCCTCGGCTCTCTCCCTTCTCCGCCGCTTTGCTCCCTCGCCAAGTCAGGGATCCAAGGCCCAGATCCCCCGGGCAGCGTCGCGTGCTGCCAGCCCCGCCTATAGTATGCAAATTAGCCACCATCTTTGTTGGCGGTTAATTTGCATATCGCGCTGATTAGCCAATGGGAGGCGTAGCGCAGGTATGGTCAATTACCATGTTTGTCTGTTATTAGATAGGATGGCTTATGTAACTCCCTTATAGCCCCCACCCCCCACCCAGGGACCCAGTTCTCATGTATAGATGTTTTTAGATCTTATAGGCCCCCCATTCCAAGGACACCCCCTTGCCCAGAGCAAATGCTGTGGAACCCTTCTCTCCCAATGCGGGAGCTCCTCTTCCTTTGATCCTCCCATGGTACCAAGGGTCCCAGTGAACTTCTCCTTCGGCACAAGAAACCTGCCATCTCCTCACGGCTGGGAGGCACTGGAAGAGGCCAGAGCTACAATGGAGAACCTAGTTTCCACCTCAGTAGAGGACGGACAGTGACCTCAGCCACACCTCACGCCATCCCTCCGAGAAGATACCGGATCCTTTAACACCCACCTCCTCGCCCCGAGTTGCTGCTGCGGCGGGATCTCTGCGAACCCCAGGTTTTCGCTAGGACATCAATAGGGGGATTTCTGCTTTGTCAAACTTTTTGGGTCCTCCATGTGCCAAGGGGAAGTGCCGGAGTGGCCAACGCACAGACGTGGGCACTTCGGTGCCGCATCCTACTCTAGGGGACTCGTGCTGGAACTACCGAGCTCAGCTTGTGAGTATTCTAAGGGTGACCTGCTTTTTCCTCCCTTCCTGCCCCCGGTCCCTCAACCTCCACGGGATAAATCACCTCTAGGTTACAACAGACTAACTTCCTTCCTCGCCCAACTCAGAAAGTTCTCCTGTCCCGGGCAATCTCGCGGAGGAGGGTCCAACCGGCAGCTCCGCTGGGCATCACTCATTTGTGTATTTGAGACGTAAGCTCAGAAAGCCAGATCCAATCTTCAGAAGCTTATCTTTATGGTTTCCATTTCATTGAATCTCATTTTGCTAATTCCTCGTTGATTCCACACTCGCGATTAGCCATAATGGCCTCTTTATTGGTTTACCCCCAGAAATGTGTTAATGGGTAGCTCTTACTGCTTTAAAATGCAGGCATTCCCACCTCAAGAAGGCCAAACGATGGAGCCCTTACAAACAAGGCTCGGACACGGGAGACCTGTATGATTCTAAAATTGACAGGGCAGCCCTCGCCGGTTTGGCTCAGTGGGTAGAGCATCGGCCTGCGGACTGAAGGATCCCGGGTTCGATTCCTGTCAAGGGCACATGTCTCGGTTGCAGGCTCCTCCCCGGCCCTGGTGAGGGTGTGTGCAGGAGGCAACCAATCGATGTGTCTCTCTCTCACATCAATGTTTCTCTCTCTGTCTTTCCCCCTCCCACTCTCTCTAAAAAAATCCATGGAAAAATATCCTCGGGTGAGGATTAAAAAAATAAAATAAAATAAATGAAGTTGGCGGGGCAGATGGGGGGTGTTCTTTACACAGCGATGCCCCAACACGGGGCTCCCTTGACAAGGTACAGAGGCGCGTGGTGCTGCCCACGCCCCTGGTGGTGGGTAGGGAAGGCGCATGGCCAATGTCAACACAAAGCTCAAGGCGCCTTCCTGAGGGGTGATGCTCCGGGACCCTCAGCTTCGGCACCCCGACGACGCACGGGAACCAGCACCCCATGATGTCGGGCTATTTGTAAACCAAGCAGGAGCCGAGGACACATCCCGCTCACCAGGAAAACATCGATTCGCAGGGGCTTGGAGTGGGGCTCGAGCCTCAAGCAGCGCGGGCCGGCCTCCTTACCCTGACACAATAAATTAGTTCAAAGCCGATGACAGCCCCACAGATTACCCGGCGCCCCACAAAGGAGGGCGACGCTCCGGTCCCCTCCACGAAAACACAGATAAAAAGCGCGTTCTTCTCCTCTAATGAGGCGAGCGCAGATAGAAGTCAATAGAACAATTCATTAACAAATCTAATGAAATCCCCCAGGGCCGCCCGCGCCCGCGCTGACAGCCTCCTTGGGCGGCGGGTCCATATGTTGAGGGTCAGATTGCGGGATGGTTCCCTCTGGCCTATTCACTGCCCACATATGGCAGTTAAGGTCACTGTTATCAAACAGTTTCTCTGTACACACAAAAACAGAATTTCCATATGGCCCCTGGAAACCGCCCGGCCGGCTCCCCGGGCAGCTTCCCACGGCTGTCTTTGTGCTGCCTGGGTTAGCAGCGTTAAAAGGGGGTGCGCGGGGTTACCTCGTCACTCAATTGCTGGCCGTGCTTTTGTGCGTCAGTCCAATTTAGGGGAAATCTGCCTCACTTTCTCCCCCTGTCTCTCAGGCACAAATGCTCATGTCAGTCTATTAGAACGTGAGCGAAGTACTGATCGCAGCCTCCGCCTTTCAACCCCTTTGAGACGGCGGTGACCTGCCCGAGAGGGTGCGGAGGGGAAGGGCCTTCTCAGGGCTCTTTCAAATCGACATCAATAAAGGCCGTGCCTGGCTTAAAGTGGCCCCTCCGACCGCGCCCCTCCGGAGAAGCCCAACACGATTGTCATGGATATTACACGACAGTAACAGGAACAGGCCAGCGCAGACAAGGCTCGGAGCCGCACACAACTGCCCGGGCTTTCTTCCCGAGCTGGGCCTCGGGGTGTTGACAGCCCAGTAAATAGGCTGTTTAACCCTTTGAAAGTGAATAAAGAGGGTGTAGACAAACGCTTTCTGATGGAGTTTGTGCATGTAATGGGCTAGCACCTACACACACACTCGGGGACTTTGGGGGCTGGAGTGGGGGGTGGGGGGTGGGGAGGGGGCTGGCTGAGGACCGTGGGCAGCTTCCTGCTTGTGCTGCAGACAGAAGTCTGGATAGGATTTTTTTTTTTTTTAATGAAATTGCCAGAGTGAGGCAGGGGTCAGGGAGACCAGACCTGGTGGTGCAGGTGACCAGGGCCTGCAGAGAAGAGCAGCAAGGCCCCCAGTCGTCTCCTGCGCTCCCCTAGGCGTGTCAGCATCGGGGGCTCCGAAAGATCCGGGGAGGGGTCCCAGAGGCCCTGGTTAACCCCACACCTTCTCGGCCTTCACCTGCCCCCTTGCTGCGACGGGGTGGGGGGGAGCGGGGGGGGCGGACGCTGTAACATGAGCGACTGACTGTGACAGACACCCTGCTAAGCTATGGACCTGCCGTACCTCACTTACCTGGCCTGGCCATGCTGCAAGGTAGGAGCCTTTAACCCCATTTTGCAGATGAGGAAACTGAGGCACAGAGTGGTGAAGCCGATTGCAAGAGGTTCACAGCTGGTGAGTGAGGAAATGGGGCCTAGGACATTCTCAGGCCTCGTGCAAACCTTCCAGACCTGGTCTTTCCATTGTATCGAAATAGGAAAATTCCTGCCAGTCGGCCCATTGTTTGCATACATAGGACAATGCAGCCTCTCTCTCTCTCTCTCTCTCTCTCTCTCTCTTTCTCTCTCTCTCTCTCTCTCTCTCTCTCTCTCTATATATATATATATATATATATATATATATATATATATATATATTAGATTTTGTGTAAAAATGTATTCCTTTCGATCCAAGAAGCCAAAATAAGCCGGGTAACAGAAACTGCCTCCCAGAAATTTAAAACTTATGCAGGTTGCCTCCAATTTCATAAGCTGTTTCGGTTCTCATGGAAATGACCCCCCGTGAGCCACAGTTCCTGAGGCTTGGCAGCCCCGAGTATGTACGTAAACCCCGATGCTACCGTTTCTCGCCTCTGACTGTGCGCTCCCTGCCTGGGCTTCTCTCACTCCTTTCCCTCCCTCTCATTGTCTCCGGGGGACCAGCGCTCTCTTCGGCGGCTCTGCTGGCAGAGGGTGCTGATCACGGCGCTGCCATTCACCGGGACCTCATGAAAATGCATGCCCGGCGCGCCCCCTCGGTCATGGTGATGTTCCCCCTTCCTGCTGATGTCAGAGTCACCCCTGGGCGAGGCTGACACATCTGACATGCGTGGCACCGACACACAAGAGGTGGTCCTCAGACGATGTCTGGACCGAGTTCAGCCGGTGGAGCGAGGCCCCGGCCCTGTCGTCAGCCGCAGAAATAAAAGGGAAGACGTCTTCTCGTGTTGGCGCCTCAGCTGTTCTAATGAGCCCTGCTCGTGTGCATCTCTTTCCCTGCCCCTCAAGACGGGAAAGTTCTCGGGGCCGTTGCTGGGTCATCGCCACGCCCTGTGCCCAGAGGGTGGTGTTCCCATGTTCGCCACCGTGTCCTCAGCACCAGGTCAGATCCGTCACTGACAGCCCCGCCTTTCGTGTTCACATCAAACGTAAGAGGCAGGTTCTAGTGCTATTCACTGAAGACAAGGGTCTGAAGCCCCGAGAGGTGAGGCCACGAGGCCAGAATTACCCCGCGCGTGCGCCTAAAGTGCTTTCCACCACGTCACCTTGCTTAGCGTAGTGCCTGGTGCAGCCAAAAACCGGCAACTGCACGCCGGGCCGGCGTGGCTCAGTGGTGGAGCGATGACCTAGGAACAGGAGGTCACCCTTTGAGTCCCGGTCAGGCACAGGCCCGGGTTGCGGGCTCGATC
>NW_005871507.1:713101-744824 GCF_000147115.1 Myotis lucifugus
AATCTATAAAAATATATTATATATATTAAATCAACAATTGCTCGTTATCCACATTTCGAAGGAGGCCGAGGGTTCGACCTGAGAGCTGTGCTGGCCCAGGCTTATTCCCCCCACATTGCACCCCACAACCGACCTTGGGCTCACTCAGCTCCCCAGTCCCCACCCCCGTTCATCTCTGCTGCCCGCTACAGTCGCTTCCGACACTCCTGGCTTCTGTTTAAGGCAAGATGAACCCAAGTTCAGAAATGTCTCCTGAGACATAAACGAGCATTTCCTGTCACCTATGGACCAGCACGCACTCGGGCTGCCAGGGGTGCGGCCAATCCATGGCTGGCGAAGGAAAAGGAGCCTTTAAAAAATAACAACAACTCACGCGTTGGCTACGTGATGGCTAAGTTATGACCGAGTCTAAGGTGAAGACCTCGCACACCAATCCCAGCTGTTTAAAAATTTAAAACTCCAGGGGAAAGCCCGGACGTCCTAATGAGCTTCAAGCCACCAAGGTTCCGACGGGAGGGGTGAAGCCCTGTGTGGGGGGGGCTCAGGAGGGCAGACCCAGCCTGTGCCCGGTGCCAGCAGGAACCAGCAGGGAGGGGGAGGCAGTGGTGTGGGGAGGGGGTTCAGAGAGATGAGGAAGGGGGTGGTGGTGGCTTAGAACGTTCCGGATGAGCCCGGCTGGCCCTCTGATTGAGGACGTGCGATTCCTCCGAATGCTTCATTATGTCAACACGGCATTAGGTTTCCCGGGCACATCCTCTGCCTCTCGGAAGAGAAGGAAGAAGAGCGTTTTGTGAACTGGGGTGCCTTCACACTAGGGTTGGAGGGGGTGCGTGTGTGTGTGTGCGCTTGTGCGTGTGTGCGTGCGTGCACAAACCTTTCATGAGGAATCAGGATTAAAATCTCTAAGAAAATGCGGCAGGCAGAAGTGACATGCCGTATTTATTTTCCCAATGGAAATGTAAACAGTGGCAGGAGGAGATGAAAATATTTAGAGAACAAACTGACCCGACCCAGCTAAATGCTCCAAGAAATGCCCGCCTCCCAAGGAAGGGCTAGCGCCGGCGGGCTCCGGGCAGACCTGAGGGCGGGGCCACGTGTACCTCCTCACTGCCCCCCTCTCCGGGCCCCGCCAGCCCATCACCTCGCACACTGGCCCCGGGGCCCAGGGCTCGCACAGGCCGATAGGGACCTGGTCAAGTCCATGCTCCTGTTCTCAGGTTTCCCTGGAGTGCGAGAGGCCAGCTCTCAGGTTATTTCTGTTTCCTGCCTCTCCCAGGTGGGCATCACTTTCCCATCAGCCCAATCGAGTAGCCTCAACTCCCTTCCCACAATCCCGGGCCAGGATCGGCCCATGATGACGCCCTCACATGGCCCCATCCCACCCCCCCATCTCCAAAGTCCCAACTGGGGCCGATGAGAAATCCCCACACGACCCTGCTTCCAGGAAGGATGCTGACGGGGCCGTTATGGGGGGACGCCTGTTTGCTCGGCCCGGCCCTCCGCGTTCTGGCCGGCGTGGGCCCGGGCTCCCCATGTAACATGAAATCACGCTTGGGATCCTATTGTCTCGAACGCGCGGCGGCGGCTGACATGGATATGGACGCAGACCTCGCCAGCGTTTTAATAAGAAAACAAAACGCAGGGAAAAGGCGCCCGCGTTGCCAGGCGGATCATTAAGAAGCCACCTGGGAGGCCGGAGGCTGGCGCCCACCGCCTCGGAGTCCGTCCTGCGACGGAAACTTCTTTTGACGTCTAGTTATGTCGAGATGTGACTGATCACCCAGGGGTGGGCGCTCCTGGGAGGGAGGGTTCACTGACAGGCGGCAGCGGCGGGCGCAGCGGCTCTTAAATAAGAATCAGGAGGAGGTGGCATCGGGCGTCCTGACAGTCGGCAGCTGCTACCTGGATCGTCTCCGGCAGCTGAGCTGGTGGGCGCCATTAGCATCTGCCGGCTTCTGTCTCATTATCACACATCTGCCCACCTTGATTCCGGTGACGCCGCCTCTCATCTGACAGCTCAGGCGGTGTCAGGGGCTGGGTAGGGTGGGAGCAGGGGACAGCGGGGCGCGCAGTGTGCGCTTTTATTTCCTAAAGACGGGTGTCGGGTTTGACAGTGCCGTGCCCGGAGGTAAGGGAGATAATTAACATATAGGGCCGATCCTAAACAAAGCTGAGGCCGGGTTCTGGGGGGAGCCACCGCCGTGGGAGCCTGCAGATCAGAGCCTGGGAGACCTCAGCTGTCTGCCCAGGCCTGCCGCAGAGGCCCGCACGCCAACGACCAGCGTATCGTCTTGACATTTCAAGTTCAAGACAAAAACAAAAACGCAGTCTGGTTGAGCATCGACCTATGAACCAGGAGGTCAGGGTTCGATTTCCTGGTCAGGGCACGTGCCTGGGTTGTGGGCTCGATCCCCTGTAGGGGGCGTGCAGGAGGCAGCCGGTTCATGATTCTCTCTCATCATTGATGTTTCTCTCTCTCTCTCCCTCTCCCTTGCTCTCTGAGATGAATAAAAAACATATTTTTTTTAAAAAAACTCACGCTTCAGGTTTGAGGCACTGAACAGCCGCCTATATCCCGACTTCAGGGTTTCCTGGCAGGAAGGTGGCACCGCAGCTGTGTCTGATGCTTCGGAACCGACCTCCAGCCGATGGAGGGAGCGGGGAGGGAGGCCCGCCTGCCCTCAGCTGCCTCCCATCACTGCATCCACGGGCAAAGGCAGCTGCATTCGCGCAAAACAATAGCCTCCCTCACACAGCTACCTGGGGACCAGAAACCCGCCCGCGGAGCCTGCCACCTCAGAACGCCCTGTGGGGGTGCCACTCGTCAGGTAGGAGGGTTTGGGGTTCTTTCTGCAATTCCAGTGGCCAAAGGAGCTGGCTTTTCCTCGGGGAAAAGAAAGGTCCCTCTGTGCTCAGAGAATCCTGGGTTCTGAAGGGCCTCGAGTGTCCCTGGGCTGAGTTCCAGATGGAGGTCACCGGCCAGGAAAAGATGCCACGACAAGGCAGGCCCCTCTGAAGGGGGGACCCCCAGCCCCTGCCTCCCAGGCCCTGCTAATGCAGAGCAAACAATAGCATTTGGCAGGCAGGAGCGAAGGTGCCCACAGAGACCCAAACCCCAAGGGACCCGGAAGGGAGCTTCCTGTGGCCTCCACGGGGACCCCCCCCCCAGCCCCCAGCCCCAGAAGCTGGTGGGCACCGTGGCCTCCGGGCCATCCAGGAGGCTCCCGGCTCCCCTCCCGGCTCCCGCGGCTTTCATCCCTCTGATATTTCTTTGTTCTCCTGCGCGCCCAGGGTTTGTATGGGTTAATGGAAAAATTACTGCTATTTTGCAACAATGCAATCAAAGTCAGTTCGGCAAACCCTGATAAAGTGAGAATAGCTTATTCAGATGGAGCTGGCAGGCCTGAACTCACCATTGCGAAGTTTGAATACAAAATAAGATATTCCCTTAAAAAAAAAAGAAAGAAAGAAAAAGAAAAGAAAGACAGGATCCGTTGTCATTCATGCTAAGAAGGCATTACAGACTGTCGACACTGTACAGAAAAATAGGGGATGTTGACCTTTTTATTATAGACTTTTCTCTACTGTTGCCCTTCTCTCGGCTGCTCAGCGCTCCCCCCCCCCGCGGCCCCCGCCCCCCGCCCCCCTCGGCACTCACACACTCTCTTTTCAGCTGTGTGTTATCTCAAATAATTACCCTCGCTTCTGGCTGTCCCTGGTGACTTCTGCTGCTAAAAAAGCTACTCATTGTCGGAGACTGAAGAGGGATTTCCAACCTGCTTCTTGTGGCTGGGCAACGGCTCTTAATTAACCACTCAGGTATTGGGGAGGCTCCCAGCCCAGCCCGCTTCCATATGGCTGGAGCATGTCCGCGGCCATAATCACGGGAGGAAATAGCGTATCAAAAAAAGAGCCCGCGCAACCCAAAGCTTGTGCAAATTATTTTTAATGATTCTTCTCTGGTGAGTCGGCTTATTTGTTATTTCAAACAGAGAGAGGGAGAGAGAGAGAGAGAGAGAGAGATGGAGAGAGAGAGATGCATTTGTCCTTGACCCAGATCCTGGCGGCAGACGCCCCTCGTGCCCCACCCCCACCCCAAATCTGATCACCAGCACTGCCATCAAGAGGGGACCCCAAGCAGCAAAGCCCCTCAGACACCCTGGAAAGCTTTTCCCACCCTGATGTTCAGACGCTTTTGTTCCTATGGGTGACTCACTCTTCTCAAAGGCACAGGCGCGCGGGATCCACAGAACTGCCGAGAGGCCGGCCCTGGAAATACCGCGAGGAGCCAGCTGCTCGGCGGTCCTTCCCGTAGCCAGGCCTCTCATCCGTCGTTCTTGCTTTAGGTCCTCGGTGCCGGGGAGGCGCTGGGCGGAGGAGTGGTTACGTTAATACATTTAATTAAAAAACGAAGCCGCATTTCCATTTTAAAAACCACCCGTCCACCGGCGCACGGTGTCACTCGACATTATGTACGATTTTACTTTGCGACAGAAACCATTACATTTAAAAATTCATTACAGCAAGGTTAGTTAGACACATGATGGATGCAGCTTTAATCCTGCCATATATTATTACAGCGAAAATGTAAATGATGAAAAATATTTTGTGCTTATCAGCATTTATGTGGAAATGTGTTTTACAGTGATATATGGTGTTCCATTTCTATTATTGTGATGAAAGGAGAGCGCTACAAAAAGATGAAGTGTTTATTAAAACATGGTTACGTGTGATAGCATATTCCTGTTGTACATGACTTTAAACATATTCGCGGAGGGCCTCTGTCCAAAAAACGACCGGAAAATGCATTTTCTGTGCAAAGCGGGCGAAGTTCTGTGTTGTTGGTTTTTTTTTTCCTTCTGGTCACGGCTCTGTTTGAATAGACTAATATTCATTCCACATCATGTCGAAGGCTGTGAGGTTGGCAGTCCTTTCCTTTCTTTACGTGGTTGAAAATTCACCTGTGCGTATGGAGGCAGTCGGTGGCCATACAAAGAAGGCTGGCGATGGGGGGGGAAGAGGGGGTGTTTATTTGGTACCATCGCCCAGAGGAAAGCAGGCCGCCCAATTGAATGATATTTCCAAAGTGATGTCATCGGGGGCACAATAAAATCCTTTTCGAGATGTAATTCACATAATGGGAAAATAATATCACAGGTCCCTTTCTGATCAGGTGAGCATAAAAAAAAAGAAAGAAAAGAAAAGGCCATGTTGTGTCCACTCACGGTACCAGGAAGAGTTCAGCTGTGGCCACGGGAGAACTGGTGACTGGTGACGGGGGCGGGGGCGGGGGGGGAGCCCCGCAGGACAGACAGACGGGAAGCTTACCTCCCGAGGCTCCCGCTGCCAAGTTCAAGTTCACTCACAATGTGGTTCCTGCCTCCTGCTCCCCTCCCCGCTCTGGGCCAGCCCCAGAACAATAGCACGTCCAACTACAGAGTGACATCGAGCACAGAAAGAAAATAAACCCTCATCAGCCACCTAAAAAAAAAAAAAAAAGGAAAAGAAAATTTATGACCAAACTCTATTTAAAGAAAAGGCACAAAGGGCCTTCCTACAGACGTTCCCGCCTGCCGAGGCTCCGTCACTGAGGGCGTGGAGCTTAGTATTTCACCCGGGTGCCCTTACCGCTCCCCCCCCCCACCCGCCCCCGCGGAGTGAGAATATAGTCATAGGGTTACCCAGGACCCACGTCCACGGGGCCCCATTCACTATATCAATCCTAAGTCTCCCACCTCCTGTCGATGACAGATCTTGAAACAGACTTGGAATTGGCCAGACTTGGAAATCAGTTTCAAGGCCCCCCCCTCTTGTATTCCGTGTCCCCAGTGTCCCCCCAGGGTGAGGGCAGCATAGGCTTCATGTAAATGCCCGCCGGGCTGGCCCCTGCTCCTCTTTCCTCTTCCCCGAACATCTGCTGGCAGGAGGATGTCCTTGTGTACATTCGCACCCTGAGGTTTCGCGCCCCCCGGGCTCCCTCTGGGGCAGGAAGCCGGGCCGGCCTGCGTTTCCTATCCCGGCACTCTCCCTCGCTCAGCTCCTCCACCTCCACCGCAGGCTTGTTATCTTTAGGAAGTCCAAGGTGGGGGCACCGGGGACGCTGACCTGGCTCCTGTCCAGTTAGAGATGTGAAACTCCGCCCTGTACACCTTGGGGACATTGTCATGGAGGGGTCACGGCCCGTGACCTGCGCTGTCCCCACCTCCTTTTGTTTGTGGCCTAAAACCCCCGCTCCACTGATTTCCTTCCAAGCCCAGGTTAGAGCCGCGGTTCCCAACCTGTGGGTCTCGACCCCTTTGGCGGTCGAACCACCCTTTCACAGGGGTCGCCTAAGACCATCCTGCATATCAGATACGACGATTCATCACAGTAGCAACATGACAGTGATGAAGTAGCCACGAAAATAATTTTATGGTTGGGTCACAACATGAGGAACTGTATTTAAAGGGCCACAAGGTTGAGAACCACTGGCTTGCAGTGGTCCGCAAACTCATTACTCAACAGCCCTGACCGGTTTGGCTCAGTGGATAGAGCATCGGCCTGCAGACTCAAGGGTCCCAGGTTCTATTCCGGTCAAGGGCTTGTAACTTGGTTGCAGGCACATCCCCAATGGGGGGTGTGCAGGAGGCAGCTGATCGATGTTTCTCTCTCATCGATGTTTCTAGCTCTCTGTCCCTCTCCCTTCCTCTCTGTAAAAAAATCAATAAAATATATTTTTTAAAAACACAAAAAACTCATTAGTCAACAGAGCCAAATATCAACAGTACAACGATTGAAATTTCTTTTGAGAGCCAAATTTTTTAAACTTAAACTATGTAGGTAGGTACATTGTTATTAACTTAATGAGGGTACTCCTAAGGCTTAGGAAGAGCCACACTCAAGGGGCCAAAGAGCCACATGTGGCTCGCGAGCCGCAGTTTGCCGACCACGGGAAAGGGTCGGTGGGCATGTCTGCTCACTTGATTGCGGAGGGAAGAGTTCCCGCACATCTTTCTCTTCCTTTTTTTTTTCTTTTCATTTTTTTTTTTTTTTTTGGTTTCTATTTTAAAGAAACACACATGAGGCTTTCTCAAGGAAACAGGAGGGCCAGCCCCTTGTAACAACGCCCCCAAAGCACACCCCATTCGGTCCGTTTTCTGGCTTCGAGAATTCCCCCCAAGCCGGGACCCCAGACGCTGGGGACCGCCCTGAGGCCGCCCTAGTAAATGTATTTATTTCTCGGAGCTGAAGAATATTTGCTGAAAGGTGGATTATCGCTTGGTATAGGCCACCAGCAGCTGTTGAAAACCGGGGCATAAAAGCTTGTTTATGTCTTTAATGGCCCCCTTAATGACGGAGCGGGTATGTTATTCATAATAAAATGCCGGGGCCTACTCGGAGCACCCCGACGCATGGTGCTGGCAGGGTGAGAAACATCTGCTGTGTCATAAAAGGACATTTTATTTGGGGTCTCCTTTAAAAAACATGATTCCAGGGAGTGCCGCTGATTTATAGGGTACACCACAAATGACGATGTCTTGAAGTAATTAGACTCTACAATTAAACCTGCAAGGGCCACTCCTGGAAAGTGGGGGAGAGAGAGAGAGAGAGAGAGAGAGAGAGAGAGAGAGAGAGAGAGAGAGAGAAGAGGAGAGGAGAGAGAGAGAGAGAGAGAGAGAGAGGAGAGAGAGAGAGAGAGAGAGAGAGAGAGAGAGAAGAGAAGAGAAGAGAAGAGAAGAGAAGAGAAGAGAGAGAAGAGAAGAGAAGAGGAGAGGAGAGAGAGAGAGGAGAGAGAGAGAGAGAGAGAGAGAGAGAGAGAGAGAGAGAAGGAGGAGGAGGAGGAAGAGGAGGAGGAGGAGGAGGAGGAGGAGGAGGAGGAGGAGGAGGAGAAGGAGAAGAGAAAAGAGAAAAGAGAAAAGAGAGAGAGAGAAAGGGGAAAGAAAGAAAAAATCCCGTCCAGTCCTCATCATCCTGGGTCATTTAAGCACAACCAGTGGCCTTGCCTCCGTGTATTTCAATGTTGAAAATCGCTCTTGGCATTGATCCCACTCCAGGAAGGTACCGAGCTGCCGGTCCTCCTGAAACCCCTGTCCACCGTGGCTGTCTGGACTCAGGGCGGGGGAGTATCAATAGAAGTTCTGTCCACCTGCCTCTTGTCTGACGGGCCCGGAGCGTATTTTAATCGTCCTGGAGGGAGGAAGACCCAGACCCAGGCCTGGTTGGGGAGGAAGAGAATGATCCGCCTCCTCCCCACAGGCTATGGTGTATGTGTGTGTGTTTGGGGGGCGGGGGGCAGAGGGGCAGGTAGGGGGGTCCCCCAGAGGCAGACATACCAGCAGCCTGGGACAGAGTGGCCCTCGAAAGGGACAAGTGCTGAAGGGACAGGGTGTGGCCCGCCCAGCCCCAGCCCTCGCCCCCTGCGCTCCAGATGGCGTCCGTCTCCGACACGCCCGCTATCACACCAGGAAGCCGCGTGTCACCACCTCCGTGCCCAGCACCACTCACGCAGCCAGGGACACGTCTATTGTTTCCTGGAGCTGGGTCCTCAGCGAAGCATGTGCGGCGAGAGGAAAGACGGGTTATTTTAAGAGCTGGCTGCCGGGCAAGCTGCTTGTTCAAGGGCAGGGCTCTTGACCCAGGCTGCTGGGGGCGGGAGGTGGGGGGAAGGGGCGGGGGGGGGGGAACCTCGACAAATGGAAGGGATACCTGTGCCAGATTCCAATTGTGTGGCTCCTGGTGCCCTCCGCCACCCCCAACACACACGCACCCACACTGGTGATTTTTTTTTTAAATATATCTTTTTTTAAAAATGTTTTTAAATTGATTTTTAGAGAGAGAGGAATGGAGGGGGTTAGGGAGATTGAAACACTGATGAGAGAGAATCATTGATCGGCGCACTCGGGGCCACGGGAGGGCTGGTGGTGCTCTGCTGGCCCCAATCCCAGGCCCCGTGTCTGCAGCTGCCCAGGCTCCCAGGGTCGTGTAGTCACACTCAGAGGCCTCACGCCCCCCGCCAGCCCCCCAGTGACCTCTCTCCGGGTCCCTTCCGTCTTTCTCTGCCTCACTCCCATTTTAATTCGTTAAGTGCCAGCCGCCAGCCTTTGCCCAGATGGAAGCTGGCAACCAGCAGGGAAGACGCTCGATGTTATTCTGTGTTAGTTTCAGGTGTCCCGCTGGGGTTAGACAATCATATACTTTACAACGTGTTCCCCCGGTGTTTCCTGTACCCACTGAATGTAAACTGTAAATGAAAAAAGTTTAAAGTAATATATGATATTCTAGTTTTTTTTTAAAAAAGATAAGACACTCGGGTGTCATGGCTCCAGAGACAAGTCCCGGCGGGATGCGCGGAGTGAAGTGCCGTGTGCACCAGGCCCACCCTTTCCCGATTTAGGGGCCATAAGAGCCCGTCCCTGAAGCCGTTTCTCCTCCCTGGCAGAAGATGGGGGGGGGCCTTTTATGACAACAAGATGGTGATGAACTCATGAAAACATTTTTTTAAATATATTTATGATTGATTTCAGAGAGGAAGGAAAGGGAGAGAGAGAGAAACATCAGTGATGAGAGAGAATCATGGATCGGCTGCCTCCTGCACATCCCACACTGGGAATCGAGCCCGCAACCCGGGCCTGTTCCCTGACCGGGAATCGAACCATGACCTCCTGGTTCATAGGTCGACCCTCAACCACTGAGCCACGCCGGCCGGGCATGAAAACATTTTTATAATAGCTGTGAATTTGATGAGTCCTGGTACCGTCTGAGCTAACTAATCTGCTGGGAAATATTTCCTAGGGGAATGGATCTCAAGGGCAGGCGCGGAAACGGCCCAGTGGCTACTGCGGTCATCCTGCCACCAGAGCCACCAGGAACAGTAGAGGCCGTGAGGGGATGGGCCCAGCAGGCCGCTGGGGCGGTGGCCTTAGTGCACACTCATGTGCCAGCTAAATCTAGATTGCAGGCATCTGGTGGGTTAATGATCAAAAACAAGCAAGCAGGCAGGCAAACCTTGCGAGCCACCTATGGAATCTGAAGCGCGCCTGCAGCCTCCACCCCCAGGTGGCTGTGACTGGGCCCCCACCCTGCATTGCTGGCCTCACCTCCCACAGTCCAGCTAGACTCCTCCAGGTTTCTCAAGCCAGCCTGGTGTTTTCCCGGCTCCGTCCCTTCGTTCACACTGTGCCAACCACTTGCGACTCCTCTTGTGTCCCACTTCACCTTGCAGAACCTTCCGGCCCCAGCTCAAAGGCTCACTTGTTCAGCGAGCCAGGGTTTTCATCTCGCTTTCCTCTGCTCCAACCTTGGAGGCAGCCGTTTATCATCTGCCCAGGCTCCAGCAGTTGAGCCAGACAGTCCGTCTACCTGGGTGATTTTGGAGACTTGCATGACCTCTTCACATTTCAGTTTCTTCCTCTGGAAGCTGGGAATGTTACCAGATACGCTAACATCACGTGGTTGGTTATCTGGGGGTTCAGTGAGGGGACGCATCGGGCCTGGCTCAGTCAACAGTGGGCACCATCATTAGTAGAGCTACGTGGGTGCCTGCCAGGATCCCCACTGGACTGCAGGCAACTGCAGGGCAAGGCCTGTGCCTAACACACTGCGTGAGTGAGTCACAGGGATGGATCCTTAATAAGCAGTTGCTCCCTTGAATTCTATCTTGCATTCTTGAGTGGAGCTTCCCAGATGATAAAGTAGGGCCTTCCACGCATCCCACCCCTCTTGCTCCTGAGAAAGGAACCGGCTCTGCTACCTCCCCGTCCCTCTCCTTTCTTCTCACTGGGGCATGGTAGACCAGTATTCCCCACATCCACTTAGTTGCATGCCTCTGCTATGATTTTTGACATATGCAAGTGAATACGTTGGATTTAAATCTGTCTCATTCAACGGTTCCCCAAATAACAATGTGTTGGGTTGTGTGTTTTTTTAAAGATAAAGTGAATGTCTCCCTCATTTCTCTAAGTCCAAAGTAGTCAATTCAGGGCATGGTGTGGTAATAGAAACCCAGGCCCCTTCTATCTTGTTGCTCTGCCACGTATGGCCTCCATTCCAAAATTATCATGGCTCCTGGAGCTCCAGCAGAAAGTAGGAGGGGGCAAAGAACAGGACACGTCACAGAAACTGTCTATACTACTGTTGTTTGTAATCAGCTGGCCAGAACTTAGTCACATGGCCATACTTAGCTGCAAGGGACCCAGGATAACCTAGCATTTATTTTAGGTGGACAAATGTCCAGTGAAAAATTGGGGCTGTCTTTCAGAGGCAATTGGGAACAACGAAATTTTTTACCCTTTTGGTAAATATTATATTACTAGAGGCCCGATGCATGAAATTCATGCAAGAGTAGGCCTTCCTTCCCCCGGCTGCCAGCACTGGCTTCCCTCTGGCACCCAGGACCCAGGCTTCCCTTGCAGCCCCGGCTTCGTCCGGAAGGTCATCTGGAATGACATCCGGAAGGACGTCTGGTCTAATTAGCATATTATGCTTTTATTATTATAGATTATTTCTTCTGCTTTAAACATAAGTGAAATAGTTAAATAATGCTAAAAAGTATTTATAATGGAGAAATAATTTTTTTGCTGCTCAACCCAATTCATCTCTCTAGAAGCATCAATTTTAACTCTTTTAGTGGTTTCTTCAGGCATTAATCTTCATATTTCTAACAGATAATATGATGATACAGCTCTCTCTTGATTCATTAATTTTAGACTTTTGACTTTCTACTTTGGTAAATGAGGACTTGGCTTTCTTTCTTGCGAACGCATACATACTTCTGCCCTGCTTCCTCTCCCCCAGATCTTTCCAGCAGGAGCATATAAATGTTCCAGTTAAAGCAATATTGAGAAAAATAATTTCATTATTTTGACAGCGCAAATATCATTCACTTTGGAGCTAATGGAGGGCCAGAATTATGTTTCTTTTTTGGAAAATATTTCTTTTCTTGGAATCAATAATTGTCTCATTTTTCATTTTCTTAGTTTTTTAAAAAATATCTACTTAAAAAGTTCCCTTCTCCTCCAATAGCTTTTAAAATAAAATCATCCATGTATCAATATATGGGTCATCTATTGGTTTAGGGGTTTTTTTTGTTTTTGTTTGTTTGTTTGTTTGTTTTTCTTAGAGACCCTCCTCCTCAAGCTCAGTGAGCTCCTGCTCCAATCAGGACTGGTTGACCCTTAGTACTGGTGTATGGCTGTGAATAGTACCTCATCTTGGAATCTCTTTGCTTCTTTCGTATGTTAGATTTATTTCCAGGATCCCAAACTCCCTTCTTTGATGAAGTACATCTTCTAGTCACTTCCTGGGAAGGGGGACCATGAGAGGTAAATGTTCTGTCTGTGAGATGTCGTGAGTCCACCACAACACTTGACATTTTGGCTGGGTATAGAATTCTAGGCTGAAAATTCATTGTCATTTTCTCCTAGTGTTAATCTGATTCAGTTGTTCCTCCAAGTCTTTTGTGTGCAACATGATCTCTTTTTTTCACTCAGAAAAGTTTTAGGGTCTCTCTCTCTCTTTGGGGGTCCTGAAATACCATACTGATGGGCCTTAGCTGCATGGTGCTCAATTCTGGGTGGGTCCTCTTATCCCACCTGAGAAAACTCATGTTCCCCAGTTCTAGAAATTTCCCCATGCTATTTCTTTAATAAATTACATTCTTCCAATATGTATTCTATCCTTTCTTTTCAGAAGTTTGCATAGTCAGATGCCAGAACTCACGGTTAGATGTTATAATTTTTCAACTATTATCTTTCCACTTTTTTAAAGTCTTTTTTGTCCTATTTACTGAGATATTTTTTCAATTACACCTTTCAATTTTTAAATTGGATTTATCACCTCTTCAACTCTACTTTCTTCACAAAGTTCTTTCTTGTTTATTCTTTGATTGAGTCTTAAAAGCAATAGTGTCCTGTTCTTGTTTCATGGATGCAACATGCTTTCATCTCTCTGTGAACATTAACTATAATATTGTGATATTTTCTGTTATTCTTTTTATTATCTCTGTCTCAGATTTTCCTTCTTCTGATTTCTCATTTGGTCTCTGTCTTCCTTGGTGGAGGTGTCCTCTTCATATCTGTGAATATTTTGTAGCCTGTTTACCTTTAAGAATGCAGCTCTAACAAAATAAAGCTTGCTGGAGGCTCCATGCACCTGAGAGAGCTTGTTGACTGGTGGGTCACTAGATGGCAAACCAGCTTTTTAGTGTATTCCTACATATTCCCTGGGTTCCTATTCTCTCTAGAGGAATTATCCATCACTCCACCTCTGACCTATGGGGATCAGCCTGGCAGTGCATTCTGGGTACTAGGCAAAGTAAGCCCACCTGGGCCCATACTGTAGAGTTCCACAGGATTTTATTTAATCCAGGTATTTTTATCCCAGCACCTCATCCTCCTTCTAACTTGGTTATCTCTTCTCTATCAGCTTTCTGATTTAACATATTATGTTAAGCATCCCAGATGGCTTCTTGTTTCAGCAGAGATGGAGGCTGTGTTTTGGTTTTTCTTTCTTCTGGATATTTGGAAATATGCCCAAGAAGAGACAAGGGAGAAAAAAATACCCTGCGACCTTAATTATGTTAAGTCCTATGCTGTCATTTAATTAATATTTGTCTTTACACTTGGTTCATTCTTTTCACTTAACGACATTCACTCAAAAAGGATATTTTATATCACTATTGCAAAATGGCACACTGGGGGAGGAAAAAAACCTACAAAAATAAATAAAAGACAAATGAAATAACACCATTCATTCTAGCCAGCAACTATTCCCTGCCGAAGGCTCTGGGCCTGAGGCCTTTGCTAAAGAGACAGACTAGCAGGTTTTAGAAGGATGTTGCTGAGAGAAAGACATCCATCCGAGGAAAACACACTCATACCAGAGGGAGACATTTCCCCTTTGTTAACCAAACGGACCAGAAAAACACTCGAAAGTGGGAAGAATTGACCCGATGTGTAAGTCAAGGTTATTGAACTCTGCATCCCTGCCCACCTGCCCACAGCTCTCCGCATAGCTGGCTTCTTATCATTCTGATTTCGGCTCAGATTTCTTCTTCTCAGAGTCCTCCCTGACCGCTCCCACGAACGAAACCTCTGATTACATCTCACCACCCCGTGTTACTCATTCATTAGCACTGTCGCCATTTCAGGTGCCTCTGCTTGTTGCCCTGTCCCCGTCCTGCCCCTGCCCCACCCCGGCTGGAATGTATGTTTTAGGAGGACAGAGACTATGCCTGCCCCATTCACCCAATATGCCCAAGCCTCAATTAAGATTGACACATAGTAGATGCTCAATAAATATCTACAAAGAAATGCATGCATTAAAAAAAGAGAGAGAAATCAGCTTGCTCTTCAGTGGCAGCCGTTTGCACATTCCCAGCCACTCATAATCTTGGTTTTCTGTCTCTGTCTCTCTCTTCTCCTCTCAGCCTTCCCCTCGGTCCTCAGGTTTCAACCGCTGGGTTCCCTCCGCGTGATGGGAAGAAAAGTTAATTCTTAAATGGCGGCTGGAACCAAGTTGAAGTGCGCTGACAGCCCTCACACCCGCTCTCGACATCTCTCATGAGGGCGAGGATCTCACAATGGCAGATGCTGGTCAATTAGGCAGAAATACTTTCATCTTGAAAAAGAGAGAGGAAAAAAGGATTTAAAGACCCAAAGGTATTTTTGGCTGACATGAGTGTAATTAATTTCTTCACAAGACAAAATGGACAGAAAATGAATGCCATTAAGGGCCGAGTTTTTATGCTGCCAAACCGACAAATCAATTCAGGGCAAGCAGCAGGCTGGCGTGTTTTGTTTTTTTTCCCCGCAGTTTTTTTTATCTTTGTTAAACAGAATTAACAATGAAACGTCGAGCGAGTTGACATAGATTTTTTGATTTCCAGTTAGCCGTGTACAATGGGGTCATGTGGCGGCCCCGGGTCGGCATTCCCGGGTGGGAGTCATCGTGGAGGCGGAGCGGCGTCCACCCCTTTGGGTGTGGCTGGGGTCTCAAGTGCATCGGCCCTCACGGGGCCTGCATCGCACACTTGCTGTCTGTGAGCCCTGAAGAGGGAACCGCCTTCAGGGCGAGTGCTAAGTGTGAGGTCTCACTCCTCTCCTCATCTAAGTACCAGGCGAGGCTAAGTACCAGGCACAGGGTAGGTGCTTAAGAAATAATAATAGAGCAGTCCAATGAAGTTCCGTGTATTTTCCCATTTGCAGCCAAGCTCTTGACCCTTAGGCATTGGTACCTTGATGAAAATTTCAATTTTTCTCAGCATTAGGGGTTCTCTTTCATCAGTAAGACATCTCCCTAAATGCATTTATAAACATCTTCCAAAAATGAAATAGGCATTTGTTGTTATTTTTTAAAAAAAAAGGTTTGAGTAATTACTCTGTGTTTCCATAACCAGACTGACAAACACTTTACTAGATAGAATGCTATTTCTGCAGCAGAAAGGACTCTTTATCTATAACAATAAGAGCATAATATGCTAATTAGACCAGACGTCCTTCCGGATGACCTTCCAGACGAAGCCAGGGCTGCGAGGGCACCCCGGGTCCCGGGTGCCAGAGGGAAGCCAGTGCCGGCAGCTGGGGGAAGGCAGGCCTACTCTTGCACGAATGTTGTGCATCGGGCCTCTAGTTTCCTATAACAAACATAGGGACTTCTTAAAAATAAAGGTAAGCGTCTGTGCTCACCCAGGAACGACATCACGCTGCAGCTGGAGGTGGGAGTCTCCCCCAGGCACGGCGTTTCCATGGCGACAGCAGAGGACTCTGGATTTTGTATGTGCTTTCTCCGTGCAGGCCGGCTCCTCTCCCAACGAGTGACTGCGCGGTCATGGGGGCCTAAAGCGGTGGGTCAGTAGAAGTAACTACAGGTGATTGCAGGGCTGTTTTTTCGTTTTGTTTTGTTTTTTTTGCACATCTTCCTCCAGCTGTTGGGATAATGTGCAGATTTCCTCAAGGTCATTTTAAAGAATGGTGATTTGGCAAACATCAGGAAACGCTGGAGTTTTCTCTCTGATTCAGCACCTTCTCGTGGAGGTGAGTTTGCTCACTATTCTTCTGAATATCGAGCTGGAGTCGGCAGCAGGGGGAGGGCTTGCGTCTGCTTTGCGACTGTGGCATGTGGAATAAGGCACAACAATTAAACTACTGAGAGCCAGTGAAGTTTTGCAAGTGATGGGCTCCCGCCCACCTGCCCGCTGTGCTCGCAGCCCCACCCACCTGCCCACTGCTGCTCTCCACGTTCACCACCCTGCCCACCTGCCCTCCTGGCGAGTGGTCGTTTGGTCGTTACGGTCATCATGGACACTGGCTTTTTATATATATAGATGAGTCAGGTCAAAGTAATCCATAAAACAGTCTCACACACTCATTTGCCTTTTTAAGTGGGAGAGGAAAGGATGTGGTTAGGATATACCAGGAATTGCACATAATCCAAAACCCAGCTTATCTATGCCAAAAAAAAAATGTATTGAGTAATTGTTCCCAAGGTACTGTTATTAGTCTTGCTCTAATCCATTACAATAGAGATTAGCTCCTCTGCCAAATGTTTTAAGCTTAGACAAAACCTTGGTTCACCCATGAGAGCATGACATGCACATCTACCTTCACAGAAAACAAAATGTTAAAAAAACAACCACACCCTTCTCTTCTTCATAGCGGCAGGGCATTTGCCAGCTATTACTTCTGACTTTATCCATTATGTTACTAGATCCCTTAGATTCCATGCAATAAATTCCTCCAAGAACTTATTGGGAAAAATGTTCCTCTACATGTAAAATTATATGGTGCCTTTTGATCATGAAATGAACCACAGGGTTCATCTTCTTGGCTTTTTTTTAACTCTGTCTGCCAGTACGTAAGCTCGGAGTTCCCAGTTTAATATCACCTTGCAGTTGAATGTAGTAACATGATCACGGAATCGGGAGCCTAAAGATTTGACTAGTAGACTGCCTTCTATTATTGGTAAGCTGCACGTGCCATGAGCATTGTACTTGACCTGTTTGAGCCTCAGTTTCCAAGTCTGACAAATGTTCATCATAACCGGTGCCACCGGCCGCGGACGTTCTTGGCGGCTCACTTCGCAGTCCTCTCCGGCTCTTTCTCTTGATAGCAGACGTCCTGTGTTTTTCGGGCTCCCAGTGGCAATGTGCTTAGGAGAGGCGGACCCAACTCTAGTGAATGAGTCATGGTCGGCCAATGCCAAGCATAACCATCCCATTCTCCTTTCCCCGTGATTGCCTCAGCGATGGGCATGTGACCCAGTTATGGTTGAATGAGCTATAAGGAGAAGGCTGCTGGGAAGCCCAGGAAAATGTTTTCTCCATGAGAGATGAGGAAAGCCAACACAACCCAATCCTCGGTCCCCGAGACCTCCTCCTTTCAGCAGAGCTGTGTGGGGACGTGAGCGCTGGGGGTGGGGCAGTGTTCTTGAAACCTTCATGGGGAGCCAAGGGATTTGCAGGGAAGTCAAGTCTGAAGTCAAGGAACCACTGATCACCCAGCCTCTGGGCTTCTTGCTGTCCAGGACGACAAATGTCCTAAGATTTTAAGCCCCTCATAGTTGAGCTTTCTCCTTCTTGTCATCAAAAGTATCTTAAGTGTTAGCTACTTTAAAGAATGTCCCATCGAAATACTTTGAAAGCCTAAAAGATCTATGATAATTATTCTGTTTATTCCCAGTCTCTCTATTTCTCCTTTTGCTTCTTGACTCGCCCGTCACTCCTTATCTCTGTTTCTCCTGTACCATTTTAAGGAAAATCTGCACTAGTAGTTGTTATCATCACTGTTGTTGTCATAGAGTATAGCTTCTATTCATTGACTATCATGAGCTTAATATTGCTAAGGGCTTTATGTCCATTGCTAAGAGCTTTATGGACAATATCTTATTGCCTCAAAACAAGAACCCTATGAGGGAGACATTACAATTATTTCCATTTATAGATGAGCAAATGGAAGCTCACATAAGTGAAGGAGCTGGTCCAAGATTATACAGCTAGCAGCCAGCAAAGCGGACGCATGGACACCAGCCTGAATGACACTAGAGGTTACATGCTCAGCTAAGTGCTCAGATGCCACTCCTTTGGGAGTGGAAATAACAGATCAATCAATCACATTACCAATCAATTCATCAATCAACCAATCAATCAATAAGGAACATACACATTAAGCACCAAGTCTTTTTTAGGATACCAAACCTAAGTGTGATTTGTGCATGGATTTTTTTTTAAATATGTTTTTATTGATTTCAGAGAGAGGAAGGGAGAGGGAGAGCAAGATAGAAACATGGAGAAACAGATGAAAGAGAAACATCCATCGGCCGCCTCCTGCGCACGCCCTATTGGGGATTAAGGCTGAAACCCGGGCATGTCCCTGACTGGGATTTGAACCGGCCACCTCCTGGCGCACGGGGCAGATGACGCTCCACCAACTGCGCCACACCGGCTGGGCTGTTCGGGATTTTAAGAAGGCTCGGCCTGTCCAACTCTACAGCTCTGCCCCAGCAAACCGGAAATCCTCACCGTCACGCCTTCCCCCTTAAAACTCGGCTGCCACCTGAGAAAGTCGGGTAGAACCATTTCCTCACAAGCAACCCCCCCCACGTTACAACACAAACCTCAGCATTGGGTAAGGTCCGCTGGCAGCGCGCACAGTCCCCGCTATGCTGACTTCACAACAATTGCTCTCCTGCATCGCTGGTGCACCCCCGCGTGCCGGGCGGTGTTGAGAACGTATCAATTAGCTCCAATACCTACTGACGTGACAAGAAACCCTCATCCTAAGCAGGACGACACAGGCACGCCGGAGAAGGTGCTGAGAGAGAAGTTTTCCACCCGGCTCATCGGAATGAGAAATACCTCCCCCCAAAAATGCTTGCTTTTCAGCATGTCACCAATGCTTCCTTCTCATCCATCTGGACAGATGGAAGGGTAATCGCGGGAATCGCATGGAGTCTGAGACTGTCTGCCTCCCCCAGCTCACGCTCTTCCCGGGAAGGGGGCTGTCATCCCGTGTGTCAGCGACCGTCCTCAAGCAGCATTGCTGGAAACAGGGAGATGGAGACGGAGGGTGTTGAGGTGCGGAAGCTCTGAGCCGAGGTGAGGAGTGAGAGCTCGTCTCCTGTGCCCCAAACCAACGCCGGGGCGTGTGCTCAGGAGGCCGGCTCCGTCTCACACACGCACACACGTGGTCGAGGGCCAAGAGGGCTTACGGTGCGAACAGGAGACCGGTAGCCTCTTGAAACGGAACCGAGGGGGGGTCCGGTCAGGAGCTGGCGCCGACGACATCGCGAAGGCTTCCGAGACTGCCACGGAAAAAGGAGGCTGCCTGCTGGAAAGAAGTTTCTGGAAGCAGCCCTCGTCCCGGGCAGTAGTGTTGGCAGGCCCATGCTCTCCTCGGATGATCAGGGACCATCCAGAGTGTGGGCAGAACCTTGCCCTGGTGACTGGGAAGATGAGAAGGTTCTGGAGAGCTTACAGGGAACAACGCTGGAGTGAGTGCACGGTTAGGCTCGCTGTTGGTTTCAGAGGTCGGCTGGTCCAGCCGCCGTCGTTTTGTGGGAAGGCCTTTCTCATGTGGAGCCCCTACCTCAGTCCCCGCCTCCACCCGGCCTTGTGCACAGGGTCTACCCCAGTCCTCCCTGCTCCCGCCACAGCCAAGAACTGGGAGAGAAGGTTGTGTCCGGGCCACGTTCAGCCCAGGTTGGCCATTCATTCAATGCCCTGGTGTCAGCGGAGGGGTCTCGGCGGGGGCGGGGGGGGAGAGGTGGAGGGTTGAGGGGGTGGAGGGAGACACCACGGGGCACCACGACCAAGAGTGTTCAAAGCCGCTTCCCTTCTCCCCCGTTCAGGACGAGCAAAGGCGCTCCTGTGAGTAATTCATCGCGTGCCTAGACTCAAGGGGGTTGCACAATCTCATTAGCATGGATTTTTGCATATTTAACTACAGTTTTTAATTAGATGGTATTTTATTATTCATGCACATAATTTGAGTCCACATTGGGCTGCTCTCTTGAAGGAAAGAGAAAAAAAAAATGGTGGGTGGGGGGTGGGTGAGGGGTGGCCCTCTTCTGAACTGGGAGTCGGTTGGCGAGCTTCCTGGGGGGCGAGGGAGCACGGCCGAGCCTCGGTGGGTAATGGCTCTCTCTTAATTCCGCTAATCGCTGCCATGCCGTGTACCTGATGCATTTGTTCCGTCCCCAGTGCTGGGAGTTGTCTCCGGACGCGGTAACTGTAAATAGTTTGCTCTGTTTGGTTTGCACATCCAAACTGTTTGCTCAGGCTCCTTGATGTATTATTAAAACGGGTAATGGGCCCCTGGGAAGCCATCTCGTTACGCGCCTTCATTTGCAGAATAAGCCATGCGTTGTTTTCATCTTTACTCAGGATGGTTAATGGCACTGATGAGAGGGGTGGATTTTTTTTCTTCTTTCTCCTCTGCCTTTATCGGCGCTGTTTTATTATGCAGGCGGAATGGCCAGGCTGCGGATTTTTGTCTCAGGTTTTCAATGAGTCATTTGACTGAACACATCTGTGCTGGCATCCACACCGGAGCCGGACTGTCGGCGTTACCCGCTTACACCGGCCGGACCGTGGCCGAGAGCTGTGCCGGGGACACGCCGGAACCGGCCTTTTAGGTGCCGTCGAAAAGTTGTCACGTGGCAGCGTTTCGTAGGGGCGTCGGGGAGGTGTGAACTTCTCCGCCTGCGGGCTGAGAACCCCCACAATATCCACTCCACGCAAAGGACTCACTCACAGGGTGGTGACAAACACCCGCTGGCCGTTTCGCGGCCCCGGTGGCTTCATGGGCTGACGTTGGGGAGATAAGATGCTCTTTGCACTGCGGCTGGGGACAGGCGCACTGTCACTGTGTTGGTGAACAGAGCGCATGGCTGCCGGGCGCCCCTGCCGATGCCTCGGAGTTATCCCGCAGCGGCTGGGACGCGACGCCTCGTCTCCCGGGAAGATGGAAGTGGCTCCGTGGGAGAGCAGAGGCCTGGGTGTGGAACCCGAGGTGCCACGTGACTTGACTACACCAAAGAGCCCATCATGGATCGCAGAGGAGGAAGCCTGGGCCCATTTCTGCAAAATAAAAAGCGATCTCCGCACTGGGAAGTGCTCACGGGTTTCGTGAGAGACATGGCTACTGGCTCAATGGTTAGAAATCCCCTTGGCGGCCCTCAGGGGCCCGGGGGGCAGTGGGCCGAGGCTGCAGAGAGCAGTAGCCGGGTCACTGAGCAAGAACTCCCATTTGGACGTTGGGGTTCAGGGGCGGTTCCGGAAGCAGCCACATTTCTGTTGGATCTAACAGATCCGCCGGGGACGGGGATAGAAGCCTGTGCCGCACGCATGGTGGGAAAATCCTGACCAGACTCTCGGGAGGACAGAAGGTACTGGTGTTGCAGCCAGAACGGCCGCCCTTGCCGTGACATCATCCCTGCCCTGGAGGGACTGAGCTTCGTTCGTTTCACCGCAGCCATGTGAGTGGGCCGCCACCTTTACCCCGAATGAGCGTCACCGCCTCTGCTGGAGCCAGGGAGCCTGGTTTCTAGGGAAAAGATTCTGCTTCTTTCTTATCCTTTCCTTGCCTTTCTCCCCCGTCGTTTCTCTAACCGTTTTCCTAACCACGAGAGATGAGCTTCTCCAGTTTGTAAGTCAGGATCGACTCTTCGACTCGGTGATGTTTCTTGTGTTTCCTGTCAGCTTTCCCATTCATAGCCGAGACGGCGCCAAGCCAGAGCTCATCATGACCACCGTCGTCTCCTCCCACCTCGCGTGTATGGCGGCTACATCGCAACACAACAAACACGATGTAACATACGCCATCCTGGTCGGTCCACTTGCATGAATGCCTTTCATCTTCTTAACAGCCCTGTGGTGTGGGCCAGGGGCTATGATGATCACACCCATTTCACAGATGAGGAAACGAAGGCAGGAAGCGATCAAGATTTCCCAAGGTCACCTGAGTCAAGGAAGGAGCCAGGATGCGTGGCAGACCGTCTAGGCCACCGCCTCTGTTTCTAACCACAAGGCTACACAGCCTGTCAGCCTTAGAAGGAGCTTCTGGATTCATGGGTTTGGAATAGCAAACCACGATCTTGCCGGAAGGGTTCCCCGGGCTAGAGCCTTCTCTTTTTCACCCGTCCCTCCTCCGGGTGCATTTTGGGTTGTTTCCAGGTTCCCTGTCAATGTTGTAATAACATGCTTTGACCCATCTCCCCGGGCACACACGGACATGTTTCGAAGTGGATCTGCATAGTCACAGGTCATGCACACTTGACATGTCGCTAGATATTGGCAGGTCGGCTTCCAAGACGGTTGAAGCAGTTTGCACACCGACCAGCAGCGTGGAGGAGTAGCCGTTTCCACACACCCCTTGCCAACGCGTTGATAGGATCAGTCTGCGTTTTGCCAACCCAAATGCATTTTTCAAAGTCGCCGCTTCCAACGGCTTGTGAAAGCAAACCTTTGCACTTGCTGTTTGTCAAGTCGAGCCTTCTGGCTCTGGGGCCCAACGTCTCACTCCCACCCTGGCCCCCAAGGCGATAAAGACGCCCTGTGTCCTTTAAAATATAAGTCAAAACACAAGAGCCTGCCTCCTCTGTTTGTATAGATCCAATGCCGCCATAATTAGCTTCTTGACAGCATTTTTTCAGCCTCAGAACGATAGCAATAGCACGCTCAGTTGGGAAGTAGTATACTAGTGTGCTGGCTGCGGCCTAGCTTCAAATGGGGTCTCGTCACGTCCTAGCTGCAAGACCCCTCCTGGGTCTCAGTTTCCCCATCTGTAAAATGGGACTGCTCATAGCACCAGCCTCATGACGTTGTTACCAAGACAAACGTGTAGTAAAGGACGCCAGGCGCTTAGAGAATTGCCCGCTTTGTGGTAAGTGTTACTGTGTTCATTAGACACTGCACAGCTCTGGACCCAAGGGGCGAATAAGTAGGGGATTATGTTTCTAGCTCTTGTGTTAGATTTTTCAAAAGCACCTTTTTAAAGATGGTGGCATCTGAGATGGTAGGAACCATTACGGTGATTGAGCCCAACCCTTTCCAAAGCTACGAGTGACTTGTTACAAGGGCCAAGTCTTTGTCCCACCCCACCTCCCAGCAACCCCCGCCCCCGGGCGTGGCCTCTAGCAGGTGTTCAGTAAGTGATGGGCAGACATGCCATGGCTCATTGGCCTCAGTGGGCAAACACCTGTACTTGTTGGCATTGCAAATGCCCAGGCTTCCAGCTCAGCTCCCGGGTCAGCATCTCTGGTGGAGGACTGGGGTGTGCGTTTGGAGCAGCTTCCCCCCAGAGTCTGGCCTACGAAAGCCTTGGGTGTGCGACTGCCGGTCGCCCTGGTCGTAGAGAGATTTCCTGCACCCAGCGCCGTTCCTGACGCATAGCTGGTATTGAATATACAGTGGGGATCGAATACATTCATCGTCTCCGGGGTCATTATAGGGGCTCATGCTCGTGTGGCCCCAAGAGATGGAGGCTTTCCGGGCCCTTTCACGGCTCTTGGTGTGCATCTCAGAGCCCACACGGAAGCCATGCTGGGCTCAGAAGAGGAGGCCGAGGTCCCCTGAGCCAGTCTGACTTCTCCTCCAGCCTCAGGCCCTCTGAGGCCACCCAACACTCTAAATGACTCCCTAGAAATCCCTGGGACCTCCAAATTTCATAGACACCATTAAGCATGCCGGGGGGGCAGGGGGTGGGGGCAGAGGGGGGTAAATCTTTTGGAGCCCAAGTTCAAGCTCACTCCAGCAGTTGCCCCATCGCCCCACCTGGCTCACCAGACCTCTGAGGTCCCAGCCGGGTGCCTGCCCGGACCCACAGCCTCTGCCTCCCTGCCCTGCCCTTTCTCCCCGGACTCAAGGACCTGGGGTCTCCGGTGGCGTAGCTCCTGCTCTCCCTTCTCCGTGTCTGGACCCTGCTCTTTCCGGGGGCCTTTGAGTGCCTGAGAACTGAGTCTGGTGTGGGTCCTTCCAGTAACAGGAGCAGGCCTCCCAGAACTGCAGAGCGCTCGATACCCATTCGGGGCGGACGGTGGTGTTGGCTAAGCTGTGTTAATTTTGTTGAAATCACCGTTTTGCTTAATAAGCATTCTTTCCACTGTTGGAACAAGCAGTCATCTCTTGAAGCTGCTTTTAAAATATTGAGGATTCCTGGATGGTGTTCAATCGAGTATCAGGTGGATGATTTCGGGGACAGCGGGGGTCGGCGGAGCCAGGCGGAGCGGGGAGCGGGGAGCGGGGTGGGCCTATTGGCTCCGCTGGACTGTCGCACGCGCACAGGGTGGGTGCTAAGAGCACACCCACTGTACAGAGCAGGAAACGGAGGAGGAAATGATGCCGTGGTTGCTCAGGTTGAGGGAGCGCATGGGGAGCAGGGGTGGATTCGAACCCAGGACATCCAGCTGCCCACACCACCGGTTACGGCCAGAGGCCCTGGCTGTGGGCACCCTGGCATGGCCTCATTCCCTTCTGGGCAAGGTAAACGTGCCCAGGGCAGTGGAGGCACGAACAGGGCTGGCCTTGTTGGGAAGGGAGGCCAGACCGGTTGGACTGGCCAGGGTTGAAGAATTCCCCAGCCGGTCCCCACGGCGACAGGACAGCGGGGATGGCAGAGGGCCTAAGGGAGAGGTCATCCGAGGCCTGCAGCCGCCCGTTCCTCCAGGCTCGGTCGGTGTGGCCACTCCCAGAAGGCCTCCAGCGCGGAGGCGGTCACCTGCTCCCCACGCGGGCCCCCGATGGGCTGCGCACACGCACACTGGGCCGGCCGGCCTCCTGGCCGCGCGGGAGGCAGCATGCACAGCCCCAGCACATGAAAGCAGGGGGGCCGACAAAGGGAAGAGGAAATTTCCCTTGAGCTGTTGGCCCCGCTGCCGAACCCGCACCTCCCTTCTCCCGATGAAGAGCAGCTCTGATGTTCTGATGTGGAGACGCATCAAAGGCGGGTGCACAGCTGAGCGGGGACGCACAGTTGCTTGGCAGCCAGGGACCCGGGAGCTCCCACCCGCACCGGTTCCGAAGCCCAGGCCCCGGTTCCACCCCGAGTCATTAGCGGCCGCTCCGCCGCTAGTCACACGGCAGCTTCTGGGGCTGCTCCTTGGCTTGTGTGTCCCTCCTCCCCTGCCCACAGCGCCCGCCCTGCCCCCTGCACCTCTAATGGGGACACAGACTCTGGCCTTCCCTCACGCCGTCTCTACCAGCTGCCAAGTTCAAAGCCGGGGAAGGAGAGCCCGAGGAAATACAGATGAGCTTCCAGGAGGCTAGAGACTCCCATGGTTTCTGGAAAAGCTGTTTCTCAACGGCTTCATCTTCACTTTTTTTTTTCCTGAGGGCAAAAAGGGATCCAGGTTCAAGGTTGACAATTCAACAATTCAGAAAAGTGTGCAGAAGAAAGGAGACTGCTGGGAAGCCGGCGGAGGAGAGAGGCCCGCTGTTACTGCCAACAACCGTCGGCGTAAATAGCATCCGGGCAGCCTGACGCGCACACTTGGCCTCCCCGTACCCGCCTCTGTGTGCGGCCCTGGGCCCTGCCCTCCCCTCTCCGCAGGACCGCGCCACCTTCCCCTCGCAGAGACTTCTATGGAGCCAGCGCATCCTGAACCTCTTCCAACATCTCCCTTCACGCACAAGGGCTTCACGCTGGCGACAGCGTCAAGCTCTGCTTTTCAGCTCGGAGGGGCGCTGGGAAGATGGCTGGGCCCAGCCTCAGACAGCCACAGGCGGCTTTGTGGGGCGGGGGGGTGCGCCCCTCCTTGCGATGGGCATAAAGCGCATGAAGCGAAAGCGTGGCCCCACCCCCTGCTTTGTTTCAGACATCCATGGAGCTTTGCCAACCCGCAGCTCCTCGCGGCCAGCGAGCAGTCACATCGCGGCTTTTATTCCCAGCTCACCGCGTCCAGTCAACAGACGCTTCCAGGACAGACCGCCGGCCGATAAGCAGGTCCCACGGCAGCGAATTCTTCATATAGAAATTCACCCGGCAGCCGTGCGGTATCCACGGGCAAACCCGGGGACAGTGGGAAGCGGGCGGGCCTGGCCCTGCGAGGTCAACCATCAAGGTTATCTCGACCCAATTACTGGTATCTACCCACTTGCATAGCTGTCAGCTGGCCCGGGCCCCGACGAAAACAACCATGCGCTCGGGACGCAGACATAGCTTCCGAGGAGGCCCCCAAATTAGCTCCGTGAGTGACTAACTCGGCCTCGGGCGCACGGGAGCCGTCGGCCTTGGGGGACGTTCCTGCCCGCAGCAGCGCCTCGGTGTCTAAATTTGGGCCTCGTCTTATAAATCTCTGTCCCCGAAGTAGGAAGGCACGGGAGGTGCTCCTTCACCCTGGGCGGCGATAAATTAGCTCCCGTAACAATAGATAAACTTACGACACGTTTCCTGAGCCCGGGACCTATTGTGAGGTGGACGCTAATCTCCGGCATCTCTTCTTCCCCGTCGGCCCCTCTAAAGTCCCATCGGGGGCCAGGAGACACGAGAATCTGTTTGCCAGCTCCTCCTGCGGAGCCATCGATCATGTGTGGAGACAGAGCTCCCCAGCAGCGGGCAGGGATCTGTTTCCTTGAGCGGAGTTCCCCTTCCCACCAGGGGCACAGCCGTGGGGACATGCCTTTAGCGTGAGGCTCCCATCGGCTGGAAGAGGTCCTCGCCCTCGCAGGCCTGGCTGGGAATGGGGTCAGGGTCTGGCTCTCCGGAGGGCAGAGGGCACGCCTGCGGGAGCGGGGGGCTTTCTGTCCACTGCCACCTCCACCGCGGCTTCAGCCACACCTGCGTTCCCCCCGGGCTGGCGCCTTTCAGACCCACGCCCCCTTCCCAGGTCACCAGGGAGATTCACCGCGAGGCGCGTCAGGGTTCATCCGTGCCCAGGTCATTTCTAGATGAGCTTGGAGACGCCATACAGCGTGGGCCTTGGGAAGGACACCATGTCTGCGCTGTTCTCCTGGGGCCAGAGGCACCGAGTCGTCACTCTCCCCCGTCCATCCCCTGCTCCGCCCAAGGTCGGCCGTCTTCCTGGTGTTGGGGATCCCCCTTCCCGTGCCCCCCTTCCAGTCGTGGGCTCACATGAGCCACGGGGTCTCCACCACTAAGGACCGTTCCTTCATAGGTGGAATTTCGATGACGAAGACCGGCCTTGGGACAGAGGCGCACATAGGACCGTCGTCATGAGAAACAGTAGCGTGGGCTCGTGTAGAGAGGGAGAGGCTAGAGGGGGCAGCGTCACTGCCGACTTCCAGTCAGGCTGGGAGGTGCTCCCGCTTCCAGCCTGGGTCCCCGGGCCCACCCCGCACCCTGTGCAGGTTTGTTCTGCACAAGGGCTCCTGGCTGGGAGATGCCGGCCACCCCCTAGCCTTCGTAGGCGTTTAGCTCATTTGTACCTCATCACAACCCTCTGCGTCAGATGCCAATCCAATGAGGAGGACATGGTGTCAGAGTGGGAGTTCAAGCCCATGACTGTCCAACTCCAAAGCCTGCTACTTTCTCATGGGGAGCATGGGGGTCGTGGCGTTGGTGGTGAAAATGGTGGTGATAATGGTGGTGGTCGTGAAAATGATGATGGTGGTGAAAATGGTGTGATGGGGAAAATGGTAGTGACCATGGTGGTGATAGTGGTACCCGTGATGGTGATGGGAGTAGCGGTGTGGTGATGGTGGTGGTGATGGGAGGCAGTGGCAAGGGTGGTGACTGTGGTGTTTCTACTATTCACAGTGGTGGTGTGGTCATGTCCATGCTGATGGAGTTGTGGGTGTTGGTGATGGTGCTGGTGGTGGTCATAGTGGTGAAAATATCAATAGTGGAAGAGAATGGAGGTGAGGATTGGATAAAATGCAAGTGGTTAGCCTTCCTGCAAGGAAACGGCCAGGAAACAAGCATTTGGCCCAGGGAAGCCGTGAGGACCCTTCCAGCATCTGCTGCATGTCTAAATAACGACGTAGGACCAGGGCAAGACCAGGAGTAATGCCCGAGATAGTCCCTGGGCTGGGTGCTGGCCGCCAGCATCTTTGTGGACTGCTCTCTCTCTCTCCACTCTGAGGAAGAAGCACCTCACCGTCGGCCCCGCCCAATAAAGCAGCTGTGTCAAGATAATTACTTGCACCATCTAATCAATAGCGATTGCTCCTGGGCCCTGCCGGTTCGATATCGGTGTCTGGGATCACGGGATCTTGATACTTCTCTCAAGATGCCAATTTCTGCTTAATGTTAGATAAAACGCATCTATCAACCCCCTCCGTTCACGAGATTTTATTGTGTCATTAATAATACATATCTTATGTTTTCGACTAATATGACATGAAATATGAGGTTGCAGATATTGTGCACTTCCCAGTCGTGGGACTTCCACTTGCCAATTGAACAACCCAAATCAATGTCGTATTAAGCAATCTCAGAAAGTGATTATGGACGTTAGAGACAACCAACGGGTAGGCGACGAGAAACTACTCTTCCATTGATTTTTCTAAGAGAGAGAGAAAGAGTTAAAAGCATCCCGGCCTCGGTGAGGTGGCTCAGTGGTTAAGCATCGACCTATGAACCAGGAGGTCACGGATTCCATTCCCGGTCAGGGCACATGTCTGGGTTGTGGGCTGGATTCCCAGTAGAGGGCGTGCAGGAGGCAGCCGATCAATGCTTCTCTCTCATCATTAATGTTTCTCTCTCTCTCTCTCTCTCTCTCTCTCTCTCTCTCTCTCTCTCTCTCTTCTCCCAACCCTTTCTCTCTTTTTCTCTCAATGAAAAGCATAATATCCTTACCCACCCATTGGTTTTCTCTCAAATTTCATAATCATTTCCTGATCGGGTCCCTCTGTGTTTGAATGGCTATGGTTCCAGAGCAGCGGTTCTCAACCTGTGGGTCGAGAACCCTTTGGGGGTCGAACGACCCTTTCACAGGGGTCGCCTGAGACCACCGGAAAACACATATATAATTACATATTGTTTTTGTGATTAATCACTATGCTTTAACTATGTTCAATGTGTAACAATGCAAATACATCCTGCATATCAGATATTTACATGACGATTCATCACAGTAACAACATTAGAGTGATGAAGTAGCCACGAAAATAAGTTTATGGTTGGGGGTCACCACAACATGAGGAACTGTATCAAAGGGTTGCGGCATTAGGAAGGTTGAGAACCACTGTTCTAGAGTTTCCTCTCCCCTTTTTTTTTTCCTTTTTTAAAGTGAATATTCCACCGAAACCGGTTTGGCTCAGTGGATAGAGCGTCGGCCTGCGGACTGAAGGGTCCCGGGTTCGATTCCGGTCAAGGGCATGTACCTGGGTTGCGGGCACATCCCCAGTGGGAGATGTGCAGGAGGCAGCTGGTTGATGTTTCTCTCTCATCGATGTTTCTAACACTCTATCTCTCTCCCTTCCTCTCTGTAAAAAATCAATAAAATATATTTTTTTTAAAAAGTGAATATTCCAATGTTTTAAATTCCCAAACAAAGGGTAGGGCCACCCTCCACCTCTTCTCCTGAGTGTGTATGGTTTCCTGGACCCTTTTTCAAAATCTTTTTCTGTTGCCTATTTCATCTGACTCTAGTAGCTGTGACAGCCTGGTAGGTGTTGCTTCAGATGAGAGCCATTCATTCTTCCTAAGACATGGCAGAAAGGTGAGCAGCGTGCGTAGGCTGCCACCTTCACTTAATGGGGGTGGGGTGGGGGGGGGGGAGGTGGGGGGAACACAGACCATGTGTTTGAATTTATATTTAAAATTTTTTTAAATTTATTGGGATGACATTGGTTAATAAAACTATATAGGTTTCAGGTGTACCATTCTGTAATGCATCCTCTCTATATTGTATTGGGTGTTCACCACCCCAAGTCACGTCTCCTCCCATCACCATTTACCCCCACCGTTACCCTCTCCTACCTCCCCCACCCTCTTCCCCTCTGGCAATCAGTATCCAGTGTCTGTGAGTTTTTTTTCTTTGCTTCATCCCTTCACCTTTTTTCACCCGGCCCTCCTCTCCTCTGACAGCTGTCAGTCTGTCCTCAGTACCTATGAGTCTGTTTCTATTTTGTTTGTTAGTTTATTCTGTTCATTAGATTCCACACGTGAGTGGGACCCCGTGGCATTTGTCTTTCTCTGCTGGCTTATTTCACTTAGCATCATACCCTCCAGGTCCGTCCTTGCTGTCGCAAAAGGCAAGCGTCCCTTCTTTCTTTTCCGGCTGAGCCGTATTCCGTTGTGTAAATGGGCCACAGCTGTTCTATCCACTCCTCGGCGGATGGGCCCCTGGGCTGCTTCCAGATCGTGGCTTGCACTTACAGTTGCTTGCAGGGTTGAAGCAAGACTTCTCGCTGAATCCTCTGTATCGTTGGATTTTGAGGTATGTGACGACGGTATCTTATCAAAAAAATTGATCATCGTCAGTTTACAAACAAAAATCCTCATGGATGTGGGTTGTTGTTTGGATTAGCCTGTGGGGGCTTTTCTGACCATCGGGAACTTTTTCCGTCAAAACTGGGGAGAACGTTTTAAACATGAGGGTGACTTGGGCGTTATCTGCTGAGCTCACAGGTGACCTGGGGCCTTCACAGTGACCGGCTGCCTCCTCCGAGGGGGGCAGCCTCGAGCGAGATCCCCGGAGCTGTTTGTCGGCACCTAGAGGGTGGGAGAAGGTGGGGTGCGTGTCGAGGAAAGCTCGGGGTGCCCGATTCTGAAGCTCGCCCTCAGGACTGAGACCACAGCAAGGCCCTCAGAGGACAGATTTTGGCGGGGTGTCCGTTTTCCCGTCGCCGTCAATTGCGATTTTTGGAGAAGCTGGTGTTGCCCACGGAGGCTCGCTTTCAACCAGGAGGGTGGCGTGGGCCCCTGTTGCTGGCCTCCGGGACGGGGTGCTGGCCAAGGGCGTAATTTAGTTAATTCCGTTGACATTGAGGCTCTTTCTGCGCCGCCGCCGTAGAACAAGCAGCCATTACCCGAAGACGGCCATTCCCTCTGCTCGTGTATTTTCCATCCATTTCCCACACGCGTCCACCACCCTACGTCCTCAGGTCTCCCGTTTTCTTCACGAGTCCCACGTGGACAGGAGGACTGGAGGCATAGGCACCAGTGTTTTCCTTTCTCCTTTCTTAACGCCCGAACTTCAAAAACACGTCTCCCTGCGTCTAAAAACAGCGCTGTGATGGATCCACTTTATTTTTGATGGCTGCAATAAACACCTGCCCGAGGGAGGGGGAGGCGGGGGTGGGGGCTGGGGGAGGGAAAACAAAACAGCGGATTCATCGGCGGAGACGGCATTTATGTGTAAGCGATACGAAGGCTAAGCCGGGTAACTCAATAGTAAAATGAGCAGGTTTGAGGGCTGTTGCCATTAAGAAAATAGCACTAATACAAGACACATGTGCGAGCCGGCCGGACGCATCCCCGAGCTCCCGGGCAGCCCGGCCCGGGGATCAAGGCTGAGAGCCCGGCCCCAGCTCGAAACCTTTGCTGTGATCTCGGGTCGGAGCCTGGTAATGTAATTTTCTGCTGGCTGGGGGGAGCGGTGGGGGGGGGGGGGGTCCGCGGTAAGGGCCTAGTGTTCAATTAAACAGTGAGAACTTTTGTTTTGGACTATTAAGCAGGGATCTCATTATCATTTACCTTCTGAAACATCTAGCCACCCTGGCTCGTTGAAGAAGGAGGGCCGAAAGTTTTTATTCTTCACTCACAACTACCGTGAAATTTGTATGAACACATTCGGCGCCACGCAAACGGGTGATATCCTGATGTTAGAGACGCTGGGGGGCAAAAAC
>NW_005871508.1:0-15025 GCF_000147115.1 Myotis lucifugus
CTAACTCAGAACGGAGGCCGCACGTCGAAGGAGGTGGCTTGGAGGTCATAGCCACGGAGTTCCCTTTAAAAGGTGACTCTTCCCCCCTCCCCTGCCCCTCTGCCTCCTCCCCCTCTCCCTCTGGCCATCACCCTCTGCCCCTGGCCCTCCCCCCTCCCTCCTGCTAAGATGTACTGAGCACTTACTAGGTGTCACTCACTGTGCGGAGCACTCAGACGGGGATCTCTAACGCAACCCTTTGAAGTGGGAAGGTAGTCGCAGAGGTCAGCTTGACATCATCGCCCCTCCCCCCCACCTGCCCCACTGTATTTAATTGAAACCAGGCATGGCCACCCCACCCCCCTTGGCATCTGCAGGATCACGAATAAGCACAGGGCCTGACCCAGGAGGCACAGCGGGGAGCAGGCTGGGTCTTCCGAGAACGCGTTCCTCGCTCTAGGACGAGGGGGTCCCCCTATCCCCCTGGGGACGGTCACATTGGGCCCTGACCCTGGAAGCGGCGGCACCGACTCCACCTTGAGTCTGGGGGTGAAACTGACATGGAGAAGGCGGGCGGAGCAGGGAGCTAGAAGGACATCGCTGAGCCACTCACTCACGACCCGGCTGGCGCCCCCAGGTCCAGGAGAGAACAAACTCCCTGGCTATTGAAGCTGGTGCTGGCTCCTCCTGGCAGCCAGAAGGGCCCTAACAGACATTTCTATGCTACAGAGAGGGCGAGTGATGGGGCTGAGATCCCACAGCGGGCGGGACTGCGACGTGAGCGCAGACCACCTAGCCCAGAGCCCCACCCTTCACCAACGCCAGACGCCGTCTACCCCATCGGATTGCCGTCCCTGCAAATAAAGTGCCCGCACGAGTGAGGATAACACACCGACCGCCGGGGGAGGGACACAAATATCTCCCCCACAGGACACACGGAGGGCCCAGAGCGAGGGGTGTTGGTGCACAGGCAACCCACACCCCGACGGTGTTCAGTCTTCACTGTGCCCTCTATTCCCAGTGACCCAGAGGCCAGGCTGCCTCCTGGCACGTCTGTCCCTCCAGGAAGAGCACAGCTTCCCAAATTCTGGCCACTGGCAGCCCTCCTACTCCAGGCAGCCCTCCAAGATTTCCCACTGCATCCCCAACACCCCAGCAGCCTGCTTGCTTTACCACATGCACTTCAGTACGTTTGAGGTCACTGATTATCCACACAACAGCCTGCGGGGTCTCCTAAAATCAGGGCAAGCTCACCTCATCCCTCTGCTTGCAAGACCTCCTGCTTCCTCCCAGAGCCATGGGACTAAAACCCAGACTCACAACCATGGCCCCCCAGGCCAGCCATGTCTTACCCCACCTGGCACCATGCTCCTTCCCACCCACGTCCCTGTGTCCTCCCTCCCCCTTCAGTTCCCCAAACCTGAGGAGGTCACTCCTAACACGGGGCCTGGGTCCTTGCGGGTCCCCTGACAGGGACACCCTTCCTCCAAAATCTTGCCCTCGTCAGCTCATCTCCACCCTCAGGACTCCGGCGAGAACCACCCCCCACACACACAGCACCACCGCCTCGGTCTCTGTCACGTGGCCCCGTTTCATTTCCCTGCACAGCTCCCGTGCTCTCCGGTACGGCAGAGTCTCGTGCGTATCACTGTGTGCTTCATTCTTTTCCATCGTCCCCCAGGAATGTGCGCTCCAGGCCGTGGAGACATGTCCCTATGATCCACGGCCAAACCCTCAGCACCTCGGACAGTGCCTGGCGCACAGCAGGTGCTCAATTAATGTTCCAGGATGGACTGGGACCCCCTGGCGCCGAGGAGCTGATCGGGCACCATGGGCGCTCTCCTCTTGACACCCCGGGAACCTTGCGGCTGCTAGAACATGCTTTCCTCAGGCTCACGGTCAAAACCACAGCCCTGAGGTCTCCCCTCAGTTCTGCCTTTGGCAAGCCCCTTCACCCTGTGTGCGGGCCTCAGTTGTCCTAACTGTCAAACAGGATGGCTTGTCTCACGGAGTGACTGTGAGGAAAGACACTGGCATTCAGCATAGAGCGTGGTGCACAGACAGCAGTCAACATAAAGGAGCTCCTGTCTGTCACTCGTGTGTTATCTATATCAATAATAAAAGCATAATATGCTAATTAGACCGGATGTCCTCCCGGACATCCTTCGGACGACCTTCCAGACGAACCTGCAGGGGGGGGGGGGGCATTTCGTGCATTGGGCCTTTTAGTATTTTTATTATTCCGAGAGAGAGAGAGAGAGAGAGAGAGAGAGAGAGAGAGAGAGAGAGAGAGAGAGGAGGGTGGGAGAGAAGGGAGGAATGAGGGAGCAGGGAGAGAGGGAGGGAGGGAGAAAGAAGAGAAAGTAAAGTAAAAGTGGATTCGAATCCTAGCTGCGGGTTTGGGTTCGGACAGCAGCCTGCCTGTGTCACGGGGAGCATCCTCCCCAGGCAGCCCCTGCCCCGGGGGAGGAGGATGCAGGAGGTCTGGGCGGACCCCTGCCCACGCCTTTCCTCAGCTCCAGGGGGTTCCCTGATGGGGCCTGGTGCCCAGAACACAGCACCTCCCCCGGCACTTCATCTGGGGACTGAGCTCTGGGGCCTGAGTCCCGGATCCTGTGAGTGCAGTCCCCGATCCTGTGAGTGCAGTGGCGCCGCTGCTGGGGAGCGCTGGGTCTGAATAGCGGCTAATTGGTCATGAGGCAAATGGGGACGGTATTAACGAGGAATCCATTTGGCTCCAACGGATGGACTGTAACCCAGGAGGGTTTTATCGGCCTGTCTCCGCGCTTTAAGAGTTTTCATTTCAGCAGCCGCGTGGTCCTAAAACAGCCCACCGTGACCCGGGGGCAGTCTTGGGGCAGTATCTGGGGACGACAGGATTCAATGCCCGACGACCCCCCTCCGTCCCCCATCTCCCTGTCTCCCCGCTGAGCTGAGCGCAAGGTCACTATAAGCCTAAGTCCATCCCGCCCGCCCAGGCATCACAGGCCCTTCTCCTCACCCCCTCACGGCCCCTTCGGGGGGAATTATCTCCCCAAACAGAGGAATCCACCCTCCCCTCCAAGGGGGGCCCAGGATGGCCAAAAGGCTCACTACCTCTAGCATGTGTGGCTCACTAATGTCTGTTCTTCTTTCTTTTCTTTTTTCTTTTCTTTTCTTTTCTTGTTCTTAAGCCATATATTCCATGAAGATGGAGCCAAGGCAGACATATACAAAGTGGAAAATGAAAAACACTCCCCCCACAACCTACTCCTCAGAAATAATGAGAGAGAGAGAGAGAGAGAGAGAGAGAGAGAGAGAGAGAGAGAGAAAGAAGAAGAAGAAGAAGGAGGAGGAGGAGGAGGAGGAGGAGGAGGAGGAGGAGGAGGAGGAGGAGGAGGAGGAGGAGAGAGAAGGTGGGGTGAAGGGAGGAATGGATGGAGGCAGGCAGAGGAAACTAACACTTTGATATGAAACCTCCCAGATGGAGAGATAGTGAAGTCGTACTTTCGAGACTCATAACAGTAGCAACATTACAGTTATGAAGTAGCAACGAAAATAATGTTATGGTTGGGGGTCACCACAACATGAGGAACTGTATTAAAGGGTCGCGGCATTAGGAAGGTTGAGAACCACTGCCTTAGGTTGTCCAAGAAAAACATGACAGCAGCCAACATCACAAAGCCGTCCAGTGTGAATGAATCAATATTATACCTATTTTTTTTTGTCAGATTGGCCATACATATATATATATATATATATATATATATATATATATATATATATATATGGTGTGTGGCAGAATTTTAGTAGTTAGTTCACGTGTGCCATGAGATGGAAAAGGTTGAAAATTGTTGCTCCGAATCTGTCTCTGGGGTCTCGTGCAGTTACACTGTCACACCGTTTTGTGCCCTGTGAGCAGCGTACCCTATTTCATTGTGTCACTGTAGCACCGTTTATTTACCCATCCTCCTCTTGAGAAACGCTGGGGTCGTTTCTAACTTCTCTCTTTGCAACCCGCGCTGCAGTGAACAGCCTGGTCCCCATCTCCCTGGGTGCGTGCGTTTCTCTAAAGTACAGAGGAAGCACATGGAAACGGAAGTCCGTGCTGTGGCCTGTGAGTACCTCCCACATCACCCACTGGCCCAGCAAACGGCTATCCTAACGGGCACGCCGGCAATGGCGTCTAAGTGGCTACACTCACTCAGGAGAGCCATTGGCCATGGCCAGCGGTGTGTGGGTTCCTCTCGCTCCACATCTCACCAGCGCGGTGCTGTCAGCCTGCAAGTTGCTGCCGGCCCGTTGGGCGTGCACTGCTATCTCCGGTGGTTCTCATCGCATCCCCAGGATGACTAGGGACACTGAGCATCTTTCATAGGTTTTCTGACCTTTCCAGCTTCCTCACCTGAGAATGGCCTGTTCATACTCTTCATCCAATTTCCATAGATAGATAAACAGATAGACAATAGATGGCTAAATAGATAAACAACAATTTCTAAATCAGCATGCCACACTGAGCCCTTCCCTGACACATAAAAAACACGCCAAGTCCATAGCCTACGTAATATTCTGCAACATGGTTATTGTTCTCTTACTATGACTTGTACACCTGACCAGGCGAGTCACTTTTCATGTATTTTGCAATGGAGTGATATGGGAATAGTATGATTTATGAACCATTCCTCTATTGACACACAGATGATTTTCATTTTTCCCATCATAAGTAGTGAATATTTGGTAGCAATACATTTAGGTACGACCATGGCTGTTTCTATAGGAGATGGTTCCTTCTCGGTGAATCATAAGTGGTGATCTATAACCAAGAGGAAATTAGAATTCAATCAACGTACAACAAAACCAAGTCAGCATGAATTCGCTTCTAGATCTAATGTCTCTTGTTTAAAAAAATTTTTTTTTTTTAACAGTTCAAAAACGTGTGAATAACGCCTTGGGAAATACATTTGGCAAAATCTTCTGAAGCTAAAATGGACCTACGTATGACTCAGCGATTCCACTCCTGGGTACTCACCCAACAAAAATAATCCCTATGCCCAGGAAAAGACATGGAGGCGAGCGCTCACGGAGGCTTTACTCAGAAATAACTTCCCGCTGGACAGGGACCAGGTGTGCATTCACGGAGCCGCACAAGAAGAGGCCCAGGTCAGGAGACACGGTGTGGGGCTGAAGAAGCCGGACAGAGCAGAAGGCAAGCTCTCTCTCCCGAGTCCACAAGGCTCTCAGACAGGCCAAAGGAACCCATGGCGTTTGAAATCGGGGTAACAGTTACCACGAGAGCAGCTGCAGCGAGGAGGCACAGGGGAGCAGTCTGGGTGTTGAAAACGTCCCCCATGTTGATCTGGGTCACGGCTGTATTTGTAAAAATTCACTGAGTTTTACCATTAAGAGATGTATACTTTGTACTTGTTAATCTATGTCTTTTTTTTTTTCCTGAAAGGACTAACCTTGTTTTTGGTGTTTTTTTTGTTTTTTAATATATTTTTATTGATTTCAGGGAGGAAGGGAGAGGGAGAGAGAGAGAGAAATGTCAATGATGAGAAAGAATCATGGATCGGCTGCCTCCTGCATCGCCCCCACTAGAGATGGAGCCCAAAACCCGGGCATGTGCCTTTGACCAGAATCAAACCCAGGACCCTTCAGTTCGCAGGCTGACGCTCTATCCACTGAGCCAAACCGGCCAGGGCCAACCTTGTTATTTTAACTTACTGGGTGTTTGGATTCGGCCTCGGAGAAAGGAAAGGAACGGATTTTATGGAGAAGCTGCTGTGTGCTACCACTGGACTAAGCGTGTTTATCCATTTCTATCATTTTTCATGGTCATCTTTACAACTACCCCCAGGACGTAGGTTTGATTGCTCCTTTGTCCCAGATGAGGAACCCTCGGCCTGATAAAAGGAGTGGACCCGCCCGAGGTCACAGAGCCATTCGGGCCCTTAATAGCTGCCTGCGCTGTGACTGTACCAGCCACGTGAGGAGGCACGCGCTGAGCGGGGCCCCGGTCTAAACGCTGTCCGTGTGTCATTATCTCCCGTTATCTGCACAGCTATCCTGAGGGACAGGCACGGCCACTCGTCCCCATTCCGCAGATGAGGACGCTGCGGCCCCATAAGTCACGTCCCCCGGGCCGCCCGGCACGTACGCGGGAGGGCCCAGCCTCTCGTTTCTGCCCGACAGCAGCCCCGTTCGGTTCCGGGGTTTCTAGTGGGAGGCAGTGCGTGGAGTCTGCCTCTCACTGGGGACACAGGGGATGCTCGGGACTTAGCTGCCTGCTTTGTGGCACCGTCCTCGGTGGCAGCTCCTGTTTACGTGTTGACTTGCGATTCACACTCACTCATCTGTTTAGAAAGTTGGAGGAGCCACGCCCGAGAATGGGAGGAATGCCTGGGACTCTCCGCAAAGTGGCTGCTCGAAGGCCCTGGACGCACAGCCCACTCTCGGCAAGAGGACTCCTGGACAGTTAATCAGAATCCGTCACAACCACGCACGCCCGGGGAAGGCTCTGCCTGGAACATAAGTGGCGCGGTCACTCTCCAGCCACGGGGCCACCACGCGGGCCCTTTAATGAATGCACACAGGAGAGGCTGCTGCCAGAGGGGGTGCCCCCTCTCTCACGTCCCTGGGGCCCACCAGCTCCTTCCCAGGCGCTCGCGCCCACCCGCCAGCGGCTGTGCATACCCACTCTGCATTTGGGCCTCTGCCCCCGCAGGCGCAGGCGGCTGATGCAAATGGATTGGACACAAACACGGAGCGGCTCCCTCTCCGGGGCTCCCTTGTTTGTGGACGGTTTCCAGCATCCTCCCTGGACCGCTCACCTCCATCTTCTGTGTTTATTTAGAGAACGGCCAGGTAGAGACCTCGGTTAAACATCTTCTCAGATGCCAAGATTGGAAGCGTTTCTGTCTGCTCGCTCCCCCACCCCACAGCCTTCTGTGTTTGCTGCGGCATCCAGGCCAGTTCCCTGGCTGGTCTGCACTCGTTTGTGAGTCTGGGACGGAGCCAGAGGAATAAAGCTCGCACATAAGCAGGGGCCTCCCGAGTTTCCAGGCTGCAGATGCCGCCAGGTACCCCCCTGACCCCCTGGCTGCCTGCGGCCTCGGGAGCAAGCGGGAGGAGGATTCTATGCACTCACCAGCCTCAGCCGCCTCACACACACAAACGCCTCGAAAAGAGTCAGGTCGCTTTCTTATCGATCTACTATGATCTACTATTATCGTCTTTCCTCGTCCTCTTGTGGCGAGCTTTCCTTATTATAATGAGACTGACATTTCAAAAATAAATCTAAGTTCTCTGCCTCCCTTAAAATGAGCTCACGGTGAGATGCTGAGGGAGAAGTGCTCTGTGCTCGGCTGTTGGGAGATGGGGGGTGGCGGGGAGCTAAGCCACATGGTCCACAGGAGAGATGGTCAAGTCTAGCCGCAGACGGGACATGATGCTACCTGCCTACAGGGGTCAGGGGTCAGGGAGAACCTTCCTCACCCCCCAGGAGCCACAGTGGCCACATAATGATGACCTGAGGGTTGAGAGCAGCGACCCCCTGAGTCAGGCAGACCTGAGTCTGAACCAGAGTTCCCCCTGCCCTCCGGCCTGGGCCTCTCCGAGCCCGTCTCCTGGGCTACCTTGCAGGGGTGTGAGGGTGCAGAGAGCATCCAGGCAAAGCCCTGAGCCCAATTCCAGACACAGTCATTTCCGAGTACCAGGCGGACACGGGTGCTGGCCCCCCACAATCTTCCTGCCCTTTCTTGCTCGCTGGGAGACCTCCAGTTTGGTTCAGGGTGGCCGTGTGCCCAGCACCCCGCAATCCCACCAGGCGGGCTGCTGGAGGGCTGCTCTCCCAGCATGCCCTGCAGCTGGGATGGGCCTGTGGCTTAGACTTGCCCGAGGACAGGGGGAAGGGGCTGCCTGCTTTCAGAAAAGCTCTCCCCACTCAGCCCCCTCCTTTCCTGCCTTTCCTCTGGCGGTCACCGTGTGGCCACGTTGCAAAGTCTCAGAGAGCAAGGCCAGCACGCTGAGAAGAGCAGAGGACAATATACAAAGAGCCGGTCCTCCCGGGGCGGTGGAATTCCTCGCCCACACTGCAGCGGCCCTTCTCCAGGTAAGCCCCTTCTAAAGCCCAAGCCAGCACCTGCTTGCCCCCGGGTGCAAAGGCCCCCTCACCTCACCTCGCGCCTATGACTTCCTGAGCGCCATCCCCTGCCACTCACACAGGCCACTCCTCGGCCCAGCCACAGGGCATTCCCTCAGGTGCTCAGACAGGCCCCTTCACCAACGCTGCCCCCCCCCCGACTCCCCCCACGCCCCCCAACAGCGCCCCAATCTGGAACACTTACTCCCTGCCTCAGCTTTATTTATTTATTTATTTATTTATTTATTTATGTATGTATGTATGTTAGAGAGAGTAAGGGAGAGGGAGAGAGAGAGAGAGAGTAAGGGAGAGGGAGAGAGAGATAGAAACATCAATGATGAGAGAGAATCATGGACCGGCTGCCTCGCGCATGCCCCCCACCACTGGGGATCGAGCCCACAACCCAGGCATGTGGTCGACGCTCAACCACTGAGTCATACTGGCCGGGCCGGCCTCAGCTTAAAAGTCACTTTCTCCTGGAAATTTTCTTTAACCCCACTCATACACACATGCACACACACACACACACACACACACAACACCCATAAATACAGATGTGGGCAAGTTTAGTGAAAGTATGAATAAATAATATACAAGAATAAACTCTGTGTTCCGCGTACTCACAACTGTGAGCCTGGAACAGCCTTGCCTGGGTTTGAATTGCAACCGAGCCACTTAGATGCTGTGTGACCCTGAAGAGTCGCTCAACCTCTCTGAGCCTCGGTTTCCTCGCCTATCCACGAGATTCCGAAGAAGAACCACCTGACCGAGTTCTCGCGGGAACTACACAAGTGGGTAACACACAGCCCCGGTGCACGGTCAGAACTAGCTGTTACCATTATCATCAAAACTGTTACTATGTCGGCCCGGGACCCATCACAGACCCTGCCACCTCCATGGCTGCCCGGTCCGCCCCCCAGTCATTGGACCACCTCCCATCTGCGCTCCGCCAGCCCCCCAGCCTTCCCGCCCGTCCACCCGCGGCCACAGCCGCGCGCGCTGATTGATAAAGTCCCTGTCTGGTCATTTACGATCTGGCTGCTGCAGAGGCCGCGCCTGCCAGCTCGGAAAGCAATTAATCTGCAAACAAGCTGGGCAACAGCAGGCCTGGGCATTGCCGTCTCGGGCCGCGGCCGCTCGGAGAGCCGATAAGGCTGCAGCCGGCTCTTTATTGTACATTTTAATTAAGTGCTTGTTAACGACAGTTATTTTAACAGTCATAAAATTACTGTTGTAATGCATTTGGTTGGAGGGAGCGCGGAGGGGCCGCGGGACTTTATGAAAGCAACCGCAGATTGCCTTCACTTTAAATCAGAGAATAAATTCTGAAGAGGAGGGCTGGAGCCGCGGGCCGGGCCGGACGCTAATGGTTATTTAATGCGCTCATCAGTGTTTGTGAGTCCCGAGCATACGGCACGGACACAACAGCCTCCAAACCCTCTTTAACACTTATTTGAGATGACAGGAAAAATGAAACCGTTTGTGCTTCCAATGGAAAAGCAATCATGGGGACATTATATTCGCCTTGCCCTATCATGCTAATGCGTGGTAAAAATGTCACCAAATGTATTTAAGGGCCTGATGGACGGTTACCGTTGGATCCCTGGTCCTGGGCTGATTAATAAAAATCTTCAATTTGTATGTAAATGCAGCGAGGCCTCATATCATCCGCATACCTGCGCCCAGAGAAAATAATAAACCGGAGTTTAATGCGGCAATTATCGGCATTTATGGAACTCTTAAAGCGGCGGCGGCCCTTGGAAGCCGGCGGGGAGGGCCACGCTGGGGACGGGGCGAGGATGTTCCTTGCAGGGAGTATGGGCTTCTCCCAAGGGCCAGTGTCTGCTAAGCTGGTCATGTCACCCCGATGTACCCCCACTCTGAGGGGGGAGCCAGGCAGGGGGGACGCTGGAGGACGAGTTGGGGCGGCTGCCAGGAGAGGTTCCCAGCGGTGGCGCCTCCCCAGCTCCCACACCCATCTGGGGACAGGTGCCTGAGACTTCCCCTGCCCTGATCTGCAGGAACCTCACATGCGTCCGGCCACCCGCTGGGCGCCGTCACACGTGGTGATGAGATGGAGGCCGGCTGCATGGGTGCACACGGCCACAGTGACAGGAGCAGCCACTGCTGGCATTGCTGCGTGTCAGACACAGAGCCGAGTGCTGCACACGCGACCCTAATCCTCTTCCTGCCTCTGCCAGACACTGGCTCCCTGTTCCCCAGACGCACTTCCTTTTCCTCCCGGACACACAGATAAACTACATTTCCCAGGCTCCCTTGCAGTTACATGTAGTCAGGTGCATTAAGCTCCAGTTGGCTGGGAAGTAGACAACAAGATGGGATTATACCTGCAAGGGGAGAGAAGAAGAAAGCAGGGAGCGCCTTCATGCCATCAGAGGGGCTGACTCTTGTGGGGATAAAGTGGGGAGAAAGGGGGATTGAGTAGGAAAAATCTCAGAATGCATCACATGTCCCAGAAAGTTGTGGCCAGGTCGACGGGTAGTCTTCAAGCTAGAACTGCCCATTGGAGGAGGCCCTGGTCCTGCCAGGATGGTCCTGGCCAAAGACCTCTGCTGGGGGCAGCCCAGGCTGCCAGTCCAGGTGGATGTGAGGGTTAGCACAGATGGACAGCAGCCCAAGCTGCCCGTCACTGATGCCCCGCCCACCAGGAGCTATGACAGCTGCCTTCTCAGGGCGGCTGAACCATCTGGCGGGCTGGTGGGTCGAGCCCGCAAACTGGGCATGTGACCTGACTGGGAACCAAACCGTGACCTCCTGGTTCATAGGTTGATGCTCAACCCGAAGAAAATGGACATCACTCTGATCCCTCTGCCCAGGGCCATCGTCCTTGGCTGCCACGTTGGGGGAAACCCTGCGGGGGCTCCCCGTGTTAAGATGAGGACATGGAGGAGGGGAGAGGCTACGGGACTTCCCAGATGGCACCCGACGGGAAGGGATGGAGTGAGGATCCAGGTCTGCTCCGAACCTCTCCACCCACCCCCACCCTCGCCCCGTCCCTCCAGCACTCCCGCCTATGGGAGCACAGGTCCACGCGGGGTGGCCGCCATCGAAGAGGTGAGGTGCTCTCCCTCACCTCGCCCACAGAGCACCTCCTCCCTGGCCCCACACCAACGAGAAAGAAGCCCAAGGCCTGCTGCTCCTGCACCCCCCCCCCCCCCCGAAAACTTCCGCCCCCGCCACCCCAGGAGGCAGAAAGCAAGTCTAGGGGACAACGTCGGAAACACGCAGATGGGTCCCTGAGAGGTTCACGTGCTCCCTGGCAAGAGCGGGAGGCGTGTGAGCAGCTCAGGCCGAGGCATCCCTGCCATCGCCGGTCGTAAGTGAATGGCTGTGCAGCACGTTCCTCCACAGGAGCAGCCTGGCGGCCAGGGGGCTGCGGCCGAGCCGGCTGTGTGGCTCCCAACACTCCCACGTGCCCAGCACGCCTTGCAGGGCTCTCCTGCCAACAGCACTCCCGGGGCCACCAGAGTGAGCCCAACCCCAATTCACATCAACGAACTCATTCACAAGGACCTTATGTGGGACACACACACACACACACACGCACACACACACACACACTGAAAACATGCAGTTACTGTTGGAAATCGCAGGCCTGAAGGAGGGTCCAGGCCTGGGGGTTCTGGGACCAGTGAGGCAGATGTAAGTTGCTAGGGCAGCGTCCTAACTTGGGCTCCTAAAAGCAGACGCTGAGCAAAGCCCTTGGGTGCAGGGAACCTATGGGGGGGGGAGGGGGGGTGACCCCTATTGTGACCCCCAGCAGCACAATGAGGCGGGGGAAAGGGAGGAGCCCATTAAGGCAAAGGTCCATGACTCACTCCCCTGGGGCCTCGGACAAACCATGGAGACCAAGCCTTAGGTCATCCCACAGGCCTTTATCCCACAGGAGGGGTATGGTCCCCATCCACCAGCTGACTAAGTATATAAGAATCCTCTCTACCGTCATGAATGCACCCGCTGGCTGGTGGCAGGCGTCTCCAGGAACCGTGATCTTTGGGAACCTGGGATCTTGCGTGTCAGATCCTCCGCAGCGGCAAGCAGGGCCCGAACCACACCTGATGGATGCAGTGGCCGGATCATCAAAGAGCAACAGCGATGACCCAGGGGCACAGCCCGATGGCCCGACCCAGGTCACCAGCCCATCCGCTCCCCCAGCTACCCCAGCCACCTTGTGCTGAAGGGTTACACTTCCTCCCGGGGAGGGGCAGCGTTTGAAGTCCAAGGGCCCACCGCTCGGACACCCTCTCCTGTTGGAGTGCTCTTCCTTCCTTCCTTCGCTTGCGCAATGGAGAAAGCCCCGTCGCCATCCATCACCCGGCACCGGACGGCGGGGTTCCTGAGCCCTGAAGCCCACATCCAAGGCAGGGGCTCCGCTGGGACTCTGACTGGCGCTCACAGGAGCTTCAGAGCCAGGCTCAGAGCGTGCGGGGTGTGGAGAAATGAGGGTGCAGGGGAAGGAGGGGAGACCGGGGCCGTCCTGGGGGGCTGGCGATGAATGGGGGTGTTTTACACGCAGTTTCTGTGGTTTCCACCCCAGCAGAGACGATGAACCTCGACGACCTGACAGGACCGACTACAGGACCCCCAGGGCCTTGGGGGAATAAACACGGGGGCGCCTTGTTCAAACACCGGGCAGGCTCTGGGGACGGCCCCACGGAGCAGGAACGCCGTGCCCATCGGCATCCCACGGCCCGTCCTGCGCTGTGGGTATTTCTGAGCCGGTGAATGCCGGTCCTCAACCCGCTTTCCCAGGCTGCCTCGAGTGCCACCTCCCACCCGGGACTTGCTTTCCCATCGCCCGGTGCCATTCTCTTCATTTGCTTTACCGCGCTCCAAAAATACATTTTTAAATTTGTTTGTGTCCGTGCTTCTATCTGAGCCCCCCAGGGCAGTGTAAGCTCGCAGGGGCCAGGGACCCAGCCCAGCCTGGATGCCACTGTGTCCCCAGCAGCCGGCACGTGGCTGAGCAGGTAGGGAGGGCTCATCCACGTGGTCAATCCATGTTCGATGGTGAGCAGATGAGCTGCCCGGTCGCACCCGATTCGGAGCGTGTGAGTGGCTCAGGGCCAGGCTCTGCCCTCCCTGGGAGCCGGGGGGGGGGGGGGGGGCAGTGTCATCCCCCCCGCTGTGAGCTGGCACCTTTGCTCTCAGCTGTAGCCGTGGCCTCGTGAAGCCCCCACAGTTTGCCCTTTGGCCCGCTCTGCAGGAAGAGGATGTCCTGCAGAAATGAGGGAAAGGTGGGGTGCTGAACAAAGCCCCATAAATAAGCCCCTGGGCGTGCCTTGGTGACGCTGCCTGCTTCTCAGACGTGTCATGTTTTACTTCCAGTCAGCAGCCAGAAAGGGAAATCGCTTACAGAGCGTCCAACCCCGCCTCCATCCCCCAGCACCACCGCACAGCGTCCTGAAAAGAACTTTGGCCGCGTGTTTGGCAGTGTCTACTGACGCTGAACACAGACACAGCCGAGGGTCCCTCCCAGGTCCACAACCAACAGAACTGTGTCTCCGTCCACCGAAAGGCAAACGCCAGAATGTTCCTAGCGGCACTCTTCATGAACACTACCCAAGGGCCAATCGATAGTAGAGTAGACAGACACATGGTACCTGGGACACTAGGCCACTCCCATCAACAGTAGACAGACACATGGTACCTGGGACACTAAATATATATACACACAATATACATATCTGAGCTACAGCTATAGGCCTGCGTGTAATTTCTTGAATCTGCCACTTACCAGCTATGTGACCTTAGGCAAGTGATTTAACTTCTCTGTGAGTCAGTGTTCTTTTTCTATAAAATGAAGGAACCAACATTGAGGTAACACATGTAAAGGGCTTAAAAACACACATGGCGGTACTGAGTGTTACACACGTGTCACCTTTCATGGATGGGAACGTGATGGAGGAAGTAGTATATCCCCATAGAATAACAAAAAGGGAAGGTGGCTTTAAAAATATGTTAAATCCATAACTGTGTGCCCAACCACTTAATATGTGTTCTACGCTCTTTATGTGTATTAAGTCATTTAATCCCCCTCACAACCATTTTGCAGATGGGGAAACTGAGGCACAAAGAGGCCAAGTCACGTTCCCAAGGTCCCCCAGAGAATGAGTGGCGACGCTGGGGTTGGAGCACGAACTCTGAACCATTCACGCCAGTGAAGATGGACCCTGGACTGCAGTCCACACCCAGGTCTTGATTGTACGGGGAAGACACAGGTAAGGAGACAAAGGGTTGTCCTGGCAACCAGGGAGCCAATGAACCAGTGCTCCCGACCAAGAGCTGGACTGAATGAGGGCAGGACATCAAAGCCACTAGAGTCATATGCGGGCAAGAAGGAGGTGAGGCCCCCGGCGGTTTGGCTCAGCGGATAGAGCACCGGCCTGCAGACCAAAGGGTCCCGGGTTTGATTCCGGTCAAGGGCATGCACGTTGGTGGCAGGCTCCTCCCCAGCCCAGGCCCTGGTCAGGGTGTGTGCAGGAGGCAACCAATCAGTGTGTTTCTCTCACATCGATGTTTCTTTCTGTCTTGCCCTCTCTTCCACTCTCCCTAAAAGATCAATGGGAAAATATCCTCTGGTGAGGAGGAGGAGGAAGAAGAGGAGGAAGAAGAAAAGGAGGAGGAGGAGGAGGAGGAGGAGGAGGAGGAGCAGGAGGAGGAGGAGAAGGAGGAGGAGGAGGAGGAGGAGGAGGAGGAGGAAGAGGAGGAGGAGGAGGAGGAGGATGAAAAATATGAGGAAAAATAAGCCAGGTTGAAAGGGTTCCTAGAAAGGAAGTCCTTTAGGTGGAAAATAGCATTGGAGCTTAGGGTGCGAGTAAATGGTTCTTGCCAGTGTTGCTAAGGTATCGTTTTTGGACGGTTATTTACATTTAGTGGACTTCTTTCCCAATGTCCCCTGTCTGC
>NW_005871508.1:15125-23715 GCF_000147115.1 Myotis lucifugus
GTTGGGGCTTGTTGCGGGAGAGGCTCCGAGAGGAAGACTAAACGGTGTCTCCGTTGCTCTCGATCTGTGGATTGCGGCGTACCTGGCCCCTCTTCTCACCTTATGTCCTGATGTCAGTTCTACCAGTTGAGCAGTGACCGTGGTGGGCGTTTTTGTTGGTGTCTCCATCTGCAGATAGGTTTTTTCTTTTATAAAGCTATCATGTGCCATCATTATCTACTTTCCCTAGAGCAGCCTGTTCTCTCCCTGATGCAGTGTCTTCTTTGGCGGGGAGTGCTGTTTCCACTTTGGTCGCCGGAGGCTCTCTGGGCGGTTGATGTTCATCTCCGCACTCCTCACCGCCAACCGTCCCCTTTCCGTGTCGCTTTTGAACCTTCCCAGAACGGCTCACCACGAAGCAGGAATAGTTATACCAGGTCGATGAGGAAAAATACGAGGAGGAGGAGGAGGAGGAGGAGGAGGAGGAGGAGGAGGAGGAGGAGGAGGTAGAGGAGGAGGAGGAGGAGGAAGGAGGAGGAGTGGTGCATGGACCTGGGAAGAGGAAAGGGTTAGTTACCCAATGAAGACTTCAGGAGCAAACCCCAAAGTGTAGGTGGCAGAGGCTGGCATGAACGTTGTAAGAGCCTGGGTTGTGCTTTATTATTTTTTTTCCTTCTTCTTCCTTTTTCCTTGGAGCCACGAGGAGCCAGGAAGGGAGAGAGAGGCTAGAACCCACACACATCCCAGCATGCCCTCCGTGCCCTGCCGAACAGCTTGACTTGTCTGCTGCTTCTGAGCAGCTGGAAAAATGTCAAACTGTCACCCGTGATTAAAGTGGGATTTTCCAAAGGTTTCAACAACATTTCCGAATTCAAGGCCTTATTCCTCCTGCAGAACACGCATCCGCACAGCATCCCCTGAACCCCTGCATCTCGAGCCCTGGTCTCCCAGCCGGTTCTCCGCTCCGGGCTGTCACGGCAGTGCAGGGGCAGGCCTAGCCTTGGCTGGGGTTTCCTTTGCAGCTTCAGGCAGATCCTCTTGGCTGCTTCCACCCAGCTGAGAAGCGGGAGGGGCACATGCAAAGGCCCAGTGCGCTCCCAGAATGCACGGAGCTCGGGACTGCGATGCTGGTGGGTCCCTCAGCCCGCCCAGCCGGCCTGCACGGCTGCCTCGTCCACCTCTGTGTGCAGATCCATTATGGCACCTTCAGGGCTCGGCGCCAAATGAAAATGTAGGCCCCTTTATTCTAAAGCAGTGGTTCTCAACCTTCCTAATGCCGTGACCCTTTAATACAGTTCCTCATGTTGTGGTGACCCCCATTTCATTGTTACAAATCGAACATAATTAAAGCATAGTGATTAATCACAAAAACAATATGTAATTATATATGTGTTTTCCGATGGTCTTAGGCGACCCCTGTGAAAGGGTCGTTCGACCCCCAAAGGGGTCTCGGCCCACAGGTTGAGAACCGCTGTTCTAAAGTGACTTAAGAATTTCAAGATGGCAACCTCAGAGCATTAAACCATGTGTGGGGTGCTTCTAAGCATGGGGGGTGGGGGTGAGGAGGAGACACTGTGCATAGGTGAGGCAGACCTGGAACCAGGCCTGTCGGTGTGCAAGGGACCCCTGTCAGTGCTCTAACACCACACCCTGAAGGCACCGTTTGCCATTATCATGACCCCTCTGAGCTTAGTCCTTGGGCCCTACCCTCCCAAATGTGTCTGTGGCCAGAGGCAACCCCTGATTGGCCCCCTCTGGTGCAATGCAACCCCTCACTGTGTCTTTAAGGTTCTGAGATTTCCGAAGAGTGTGGACGGGAAGAAAGCAGGCCCCTGCTCAGTAAACTCACGCAGGGAGACGGAACCAAGAAAAGGCAAGACGCAGGCCCGAGCACCCACCACAAGGCCCTGGCAGGGATCCTGGGCGCGAGACCTCCCTGGTGGTTCTGCCCGGGTCCTCTCCACATATTTGCATGAAGTGTGAGGATGAAGGGAAAGGAAGCACCCAGCAGCCTGGTTGGTCAAACCAGGGGCTAGTCCTCCGGGATCCCCTGCCCAACTCCCAAACACCCCCACACATCCTCCCCCAAGACCCCGAGCTTCTGCCCAGAGGCATAATAGTTAGGAATATCGGATGGGGCTCCAGTCTGGGCTTCGCCAAGCTCTCTAAGCCTCCGTTCCCCCATCTCTAAGATAAGGGCGAGGTCACACCCCAACTTTGTACACATTTAGGAAAGGTACTTTTCCTCCGGAGCGGCTCTACGAAGCCAAGGCCACCCTACCCAGCGCCTGCCTCGTAGGCCCACCGTGAGAATTCAATGTGAAAAGGCTTGACACAACTAAATGGTAAAGGATAGTAATGCAACAGGTCACTTTTTATCTTACGTTTTTCACCTACTCATCAACAGAGCATGACATTGGTAAAGCATAAGCCAATGAAAATGCAGTTTTTAGCATCCTCAACATGTGACGTTAGGTGGCGTGGAGACAGAGAATGAACTCATATCATGAACATTCCCTTTTCAATTCTTTTATTTCTTCTGAGAAAAAATTCAGCGTTGAATACTTCTTCTAACACTCACTAATCTACACACACACACACACACACACACACACACACACACGGGGACCTCCAGAAGTCATTCCCAGGCAAGCAACATGGCTAAAATGTGTTAATGTTGCTTGGCTTTAGATGTTTGTTTTTTTTAATCTTTTACAATCTTCTTTCATGGTGAGTAATAGCTACTTTTCAATGTACAGCAATAGTATCAAGTTTTCTTTCCCAAAAACACGTGTGTGAGTATTTAAAATGAGTCCGTTTCGGGGGAAATGTTCAGCAAATAATCGTGGCGGGGGGCGCCCAGGGCTGGAAGGTGGGGAGACTCCACACTGCACAGTTCCAGCCCAGGCCAGATCGGGGCGTGTTTCGTCCTTGAACGGAGAGCTCTCCACTCTCCTCGGTGCAGCTGGAAGAGAACGGCGTGTAGTACAACCCTCTGATGTCCACAGGTCCCCCCCTCGGCTGTGTGTAGAGCCAGGGTTCCATGCTCTCTGACTTTCCAGCAAGGAGCACTGTGGGTTCTCTCTGAGCTCAGCTCAGAGTGTGGCCCTGGAAGTTCCTGTGCCAGAAACCTTCACCCATCTGAGCGGTGAGCCTGGGTCCTGTCTCCCGCCCTTCAGATCTTCTCCGTCTCTCGTGAATGACTAGGGCAGCTCTGTCCAGCTGAGCCCAGGCTGGAGAGGGCTCCCCACAGCTGAAGGGCCTGCAAGCCACTCCCCTGGCCAAGGGATGCCCGTGGCCTCCAAGATTAGCAAGGAGTAAGCCGAGCAGGTACACAAAGCGGCTGCTTTTGATCCTCACGTGTCATAAGGAATTAGCAAACAATGTGCTGGCGTTAGACCGCGTGGTCAGGCACTCATTTCCTGGTGGCCTCCATCACCTGCCTGGAAACACCAGGGAGGGGGCTCAGAGGCCCAAGGGCTGGGGCAGGAAGGCACCTTCCAGAGAGGCGGGGTTTCCATAATGAGGCTTTATTGAGGGGAGCTGACCGGCCTTTGTGGAGAAGCCCAAGGGGGTGCCCTCTGGCTCAGCTCTGAGAAATCACTTCTTGGGGGGGGAGGCAGCACCAGGAGCCCCTTGAGGGCCAGCTGTGGCCACCAGGACGGGTGCCCGCCGCCAGACTCTCTTGGGCCTGCGCTACCCTGCCACCATGGCCCTTTGGAACTGCAGCAAGAAACCCAGCATTTCCATGCAACAATGCAAATGCGCTCATTACCATCTCCTCAATATGCATGAAGAAAGGCGCTAGGCTGGCCAAGGCTCAGGATCACCGGGGCTCTGGCCTTGGCATCCAATAAGGAGACAAATTCATCTGCCCAGAGAGATGAGGAGGGGGCGCCCAGGGGAAGGCCCACCCAAGGAGGGAGGGGGCAGATCTGGGACAGGAAGAGGAGAAGAGAGAAAATACATGCGTGAACAGGAGAACCTGAGAGACAGACCAACACATGGAAAAAGGAAACAGGAGAAGATTAGAATGAGAGAGGCGGGGAGGAAAGACAGGATGAGAGAGGAGGCTGGGGAGAGGGACACAGGCCCGGAGTCAGGGAGAGGAAAAAAGGGAGGGTATAAAATAAGGGAAGAGGGACGGGGAGCAAAATAGAAGGGAAAAAAAATAACTGAGAAGTGGTCCAGAGAGGGGCGGAAATAAAACAACGAAGGAGGGAGTGGAGGAAAGAAGAGAAAAATGAATGTTCCGGAACGGAATAAGTAGGAAGTGGGGGAGACAGACAGACCTTAGAGAACAACAAAGGAGGGTAAGAGGATGAAGGGGTCAGGTGGGAACGGATGACCCTGCAGAGGTAAAATAAATTTATAAATAACATCACTCCTGCTGAGGGGGGGGCGTGTTTTTCAATCGAGGCCATTCACCTGGATGCGTTTTGCACCACAGGCTGCTCCGGAGACCCCGTGTGGCACCAGTGGAGGAGGCGCAAGTGTGGGGAGGGGGGCACGCAGCCCTCCGGCTAGCCTTGCGCCCCTCCTGGGGTGGCCAGGCCTCCTCCAGGGTGCTGGGGCCTGGCTGGGAACCCACCCCTTGCCTCTCGGCTGCCCCTACCAGGGCCATTCGGGCCGGCCTCTCCCTTCCTTGCTGACAGCCAAGTTAGCAAAGTTCCTCTGTCGATTCTCCAGACCCAGGGAATGGCTCCAAGTCCAATGCGAGCAGCAGCCTTTTCTGCGGCTGCTCTGGAGGCGCCTGCCCTGGCCCCCTGGGATCTCCGGGTTCCAGATTCCTGGCCAGATGCAAATCCCTCCCCCTGGGGACACCAGGCCACGCACTTGGACGTCCATGCAGCTGCTAATCGCGGGGAGAGAGAGAACGAGGAAGAGAGAGAGTGGGGGAGAGAGAGCGCGAGAGAGAGAAGGAAAAAAATATTCTCAGCTCAATTTAAGTCTCATGGAAAGGGCTTACAACTGTAATTAAATCATTAAATTCTTGTCTACGCTTCACAGAGCGGAGAGAAATTAACTTCCCACCAACCTCATTTTCTATTTGAACATGAAATAATGATTTTCTGCCCGTCTAATTACAAAGCCAACATCTGATCAAGCCGGCATCCAGAGGGGATTATCGCATGCACGAGTATTAGACCTCATTACCAGCTTGAGTGCAAAATTATTACATCTTGTAATTGGATGGTGAGATTTATATACAGATCGGCCCGGTTTCTGTAAGATTGTAATTACAAGCTTCGTTGGTTAGCTACTTATCAGAACTTTGCAGGAAAACAAAACAAATGACTGAGGAAAACGAGCATTTCATTAACCTGTAACCCGAGCGCGGGGGGAGGGAGCGGCGGGAGCGTGCGCCGCGCCGTGCCGGCGTCTGCAGGAAGCGCAGGGTTCTCTGGGCCGCCCTGCAGCCCCGGGATCTCAGGCCTGAGAGGGAAGGATGGAAGGGGGGCTCCTCGGAGAGATCCGAGGCTGCAGCCGGCGAGGCGGGGTGAAGAGGGGGCAGACGGTGGGCCTGGTGACTCGCGGCTCTTCAGTGCGGTGCCTGGCGCAGCCTCAAGGGCCTTGGTTTTCCGTCTGGGATCCGGATGCGCATCCCGCCTGCGCGAGTGTGCGCCGAGCCGGTGCTCTGGGCCCCTTCTGGGTGCTCTCTCCACACTCAGGGACGCGCTGAGGGAGCCTCTACCGCAAGCCTCGGGTGCGCTTTGTGCACTGGGAACGTTGGAGGAAGGCAAGGTGATGAAGAAGGGTTTGCATACCGCGCGTCTGCGCGCCATCCTTTTCCAAATCCACTTCCCAGTGCACCTGCTTCTCTGCCCTGGGCGAGCGTGTCCCTTTGACCCCATCTCTTGGATTGAAAAGCCCCGGAAAAAAGGTTCGCTTGTCCTTGCGGCATCGCGAGTTGAGTCCTGAGCCAGGCTCCACGGGTCCAGTGGAGTTGGGGAGCCAGCGCCTCCTCGGGGTTCGGCTACCTGGGACGCTGAGTCCTGGCGTGGGGCTTGGATGATCCTAGCTGGAGGCGAGGGCGGTGGAAAGGCTGCTGCTTCTTGGGACCTGGGCTGCCTGGAGAGATCTAAACCATCCAAGGTCCTGGGCCCCCAGTTGGGTCTGAGTCTGAAGGTTCACCCTCCAGGCCAAGGCCGGCCCCTCTCCTGCGGGGCTGGTGCCCTGAGCACAGCCTCATCCCTTCCTTGGCTTCGTCCCCGCCTCCTGCAGGCCAGCGCAGCCAGGTCCGAAGCTGATGGATGCCTGAGACACATCTCCAGGGCTGTTTCCTCTTCCTCCTGGACGGGCTGAGTTCAGTTTCGGGCATCGCAGCTCCAGTCTTCCCGCCTGGGAATCTCCCTCTAGGCGCAGCCCTGGTCAGCGCGAACTCTAGAGGGCTTCAGGGCGGTTTGAGGCTTAAGTCTGACCCCTGGGGAACCCTCTGGGAAATGAAGGGTGCCAAGGTTGCCCTCAGTGTTGAACCCCCAGATTTCCCCCAAGGCAGTGAGCTCAGGATCCCCTATGCTACTTCTCGGAGAGTTTTCACTGGAAACGAAATCAGGCGCTGGGAAAATATGTTTAAGCCAGACCTCCCCCCAGGTACCTCCTTCTTCAGGGGCGACTCCGGCTGAGGCCAGCGGGGGCGCCCAGCAGCATCAGGTGGGGAGGGGTCAGGGGAGCGGCTGGACCCCTCTTGAGAAGGCCACAGGCCAGTTTCCCCAATGGAACCCTGCGCCTGATGGCCCCCAAACTTTCCCTCGTCCTCCCCGGCCCGCAGTGTCCTAGGCGCCCCCACCTCCTGGGGTGGCCTCCCTGTGCAAAGACTGGTGGGAAGAGGACTGGCGTGGGGGTGGGGTGAACACTGAGTGTCCCCGGGAATTCATTCCCTAACTGGGCTCCCGAGAGCTGTGGAGACCCCAGACAGCCAGAGCCAAGACCCTCGGACCCGACCCCATTCGGGAATTGGGATTCGATTCCTCTCTCCATCAGCGCAGCGGCCAGTGTCTGCCTCGGAGCAGCGCCGGTGTCTCCGCGGCAGAGTCGCCGCCCTCGCTCGGTCCCCGGGGCGCTCCTCCCGCAGGTCCGGCCTGTGCGCCCGGAGCCGCCTCGATGCCGGCATTTCTATTCCGCTCGGGGCGGCCACGCGCCCTCGGCCGTGAAGGTGGGTGCCGGGGTGCTAGGAGTGCAGCTGCGGGTTAGGATTTACCCTCCCATAAATCTCCAAGCCTTGCCTCCCATCCCCACCCGAGACGGCGGGGAAATCCACGCAAAAAAGAACACAGGTTGGCGCCGGGACCGGGGAGCAGGGGAGGAGCGGGGAAGGGAAGGGTGTCTACGTACAGAAAATTCCAGCCTACGAACTTCTTGGAAGTGCTCTCGAAAGTTCCTGGAGCCTCACCGCCCGGCTCCTCCCCATTCCCACGCCCATTTAGGGCGCCAGCAGGCTTCCCTTTCGCGTCGTTGCTCCCCAGGACCCCACGAGCGTCCACCCTGCAGTCCTCCCCCTTCCCCCCGCCCCAGACCTGCCCGCCATTTCTAATAAGTAATTCGCCCCCGGACCCTTAAGGAGGCTAATCTCAGGGTTTGGTCCTCTTGGGTGGGGGGCAGCCTCGCCCCCAAGGGTACTGAGGTGGCCTTGGAAGGCACAAGGCACCCCCCTCACCCTCTTCTAGCGCCCTCCCCAGGCTGATGAGAGTGGCCAGGCGTCAGGGGTGCGTGTGCCAAAGGGGGCTCCAGCCCTCCAAGGCCCCGGCGCTTGCCCTGGACCCAGGTCTGGTCCCGACCCAGGCTCGGGGCTGGGGCAGGGGGAGAGGTGCCGAGGGGCGGGAAGCGGGGAGGGGCGAGCTGACCCGGTACTAACCCCCGTCCCCGCGCCTCTCCCCGTGCCTCCGGGCGCAGGCCAGAGAGGGCGGGAAGGGACTGGAGCGCGGGGTCCCGCCCCCGCCGCGCCCCGCCCCGCGCGCGGTATCCGCGGGGGTGGGAGGCCTCGCCGGTAAGGCTCCCGGCGATTGGCGACTGGGGAAGGAGACGCTGGGAAAAGTCGAATAAGAGGGCGCGACGTCAGACCTGAGATTTGGGAAAGGGCGAGGGAGGGAGAGAGGGCGGGGACGGACACACGGACGGAGACGTACACCTCTCCCCCAGCTGCCACCACCCTACCCCGTACAGCACCCTAAGTGTCCACAACTTTCGGCCGCCTTCGCCCAGGGCTCAGCGCCGGGTGGGGTGGGGACAGCGCGGAGTGAGTAGAGAGACAGATGAGAGAGAGCGAGGGAGAGAGAAGAAAGGAAAAAGGGAGCAGAAAGGGAGGAAAAGGCATCGTGAGAAAGAAAGGAGTTTCCTAGCGCCCAGAAGAGGTAAAGAGCCCGAAGGAGCGGAAGCGATCCTGGGGGGGAGAGGAGCGCAGCGAGGGGAGGGGAGAGGAAGGGCGAGGAGGGGGAGTGAGCACTAGAGGCGGCGAAGGAAGCCGGGCGCGACACAGCTCGGGGAGCGGAGCGGAGGGCGGCTTCGGAGCCCGCTGGCGGGCAGTAGGCGGCTTCGGGGTAGTCGAGGAGGAGTGAGCGCGTCGCGGAGAGTAGGGGCCCTGCCGCCCGGTGGACATGTTCATCAGGGGCCC